>NC_000074.6:87707747-87997747 GCF_000001635.26 Mus musculus
TCATCCTGTGCATTCTTCAGAATTTTTTGAGCACCAAAATTAATGCTTTAAAATGTCACTTGCTGCAGTAAAATTTATCAACATTATTATATACCACGGAAACTGCCATCCCAGACAAATGCACGACATTAAACTTGGTCTAGAGCTCCCCAGAGAGAACGTTTGCTGCAATTTGTATAACAGTTTATATATTTATGCTATTTAATGGTACAAAGCAATAATTATGACTTCATTCACTGATAAGCAACGGCATTACATAAATCTGATGCGGATTTAGAACATGCCAGCTCTGACGCCGGTGGACCGGTTGTAAATTATGTTGCCGTTAAAAAAAAAAAAATCCAAGCAAATATGAAGGAGCAGCAGGAAAGTAATAATGCACCTCCAGCTGCTGCAGTTAACCTGCAAATGTGGCCATCTGCACCTCGGGAGGAGGGGAGGAGGAGGGGCAGGCGGGGCGGGGCAGCAGCAGAGCCCTCAGCCTCCCAAGCACAAAGCCTGCCCCCCACGTCCCACCAAGGACCTCGCCTTCCTGCCAGCCTGTAACTGCCCCAACTCAGGGCTTCCTGGCCACCCCTCTCTCCTCTGGGCCTCTTCTGTACGCCCTGGAAGGAAGGCAGGTGGCCTCTCTCCTCCCGACTCAGCAGGGCATGCCTGGCCAGGCAGCTTCCGTCACAGATCACGTCGTCTGTTCTTCTTTCTCTTTCATTGCTGGGGTTTCTTTTTTAACACTTCACAGATTTATTTTGCAAGGTTTGTGAGGTTTGTGGGTTTGGTGTTTTTTTTTTTTTTAATAGCAAGGAAGTGAAGGGAAGGAAGCAAAGTAGTGCTTATGAGAGGAGACCGGCTTCACCCAGGCCAGGGGCACAATGGCTTCCAGCTCAGCCCAGTGAGTGGCAAGCAGAAGAGTTATGGGCCCTACTCCCCAGAAGCTGGAGATCTCGGCTATGGCCCGGACTCCGTCCCAATCTGGCCCCAACCCTGAGGGCACAGAAATACATGGAAAGCCAAGCTCTGGAAACACAGGGAGAGCCAGGGTCCCTGGCTGATCTGCAGACTCAGAGCTGAGGTACCAGGGACCCTGCATCCTCGCCTTCCAACTGATGGCTGGTTAGAAGGCCCCTGTCCTCCTCCTCTGTGGAGAGGCACCAGTGATGCTTTGCCTACATCATGCCCCGCATCCATTGTGCCCCTGGCTTGGGTGAAGCCGATCTCCTCTCATAAGCACTTCTGTGTGGAGTGGAGATGTAAAGTCAGTTGCTCCGAAAAGAAAACTGAGCCCCAGAGAGATTATACAACCAGTGCATGTCAACTCAACTCTGGAACCACATTAGAGCCATGAAGTTCAGAAGAATGCTTATAGACCTTCTAACACGTGTGTCACAAATTGCAACACACAGCAAGAAATGGATGTCATGAGCCAGTCCCTCACTAAGACTCACAGGCATGGGGCCAAACACCTGCTCTACAAAAACACAGCCACACGTGTGAGTGTGGTGACTGCATCCTGCTCCTGATGTTCAGGATAGAACACAGGACCTGTCCTAGGAGTCCCCTGTAGATGTGCCGTGGCATTTCCTTTCCTTAGAGTTTGCCTTGGTTTTTTCCTGCCACACTATTCCATGGGATCCCTCATGTCCATTTGCTCTGTGCTCATTTTCCTACTGGGCTAGACTGTTGATTTCATGATTTGTTAATGGGTCTCCTTCTTCAATTTCCAGGAGGAAGCCAGGACTCAGAGGTCTCCCATTGGCCCGGAACCAAAGCCCATTCCCACCAAACTCTGGCTTGATGTCCACCCCAAGTCCTTCTTGGGCCTTCTCAGGGTCACTAACTGAGCACACTAGGTGCCTAGCCATTGTGTAATACAAAGGGGAGCGCCAAGCAAGGACGAAAAAGGAAAGGCAGGGACAGGGCTTTCAAAGTGGGTCCCACTGAAGACTCTGAGGTGGAGGTAACAGTCTGTCTGTGGGGTGCTCCTCAAGGCAGGGAATGGTACCTCGCCTTGCCCCAGGTTCCTCTAAGGATGAGCTAGATCCAACAGACGCCCATTGTGGCTGGTGTACAGGCAGGTGCCTATGTCACTGAGATCAGACCTAAGAGCTAGAGGAAGCATTATCACAAACCAGACCTCTCCCAGCCCAGGGCTCTTCCTGCCATCATATCCCCAGCTAAAGGTTTCTCATGCCACTTCTGGATCTCTGAAGGGAAGCTCTCAAACTGAGACATGTGGTAGGAGGTACAGTCCCACCAGCCACCTCCTGTCTACAGTCTCCTAGGGTTTTAACAAAAATGATTTTATAATTATGAAAAACTAGCCTTTCTAGAGCGGGCGTGGTGATCCATGACTATAGACACAGCACTTGGGAGGAGAGGCAGGAGGTCAAGGTTAGCCCCTGCTACAGAGTAAATTTGATGCAACTGGGGCTATGTGAGACCTGGTTCAAGAAAAGAAGGGAAGGGGAGGAGGAAGGGAGAGAGGAAGGAAGGAAGGAAAGAAGAAAATATCATTTTCTTAAGTCTTTCTAAACATTTAATGACAGGTTTTTCCAAGGCAAAATTTCAGAAGCTTCTCTCTCCACCTATGACTTTTCCAAGCTGACTATGGGCGGTTCACAACGCCACCCATACTCCTCTTGGCTTATATATGCTAACATTTATGAGGGCATGACGTTTTATTTTGATGAGCTAGAAAAAAAAATACCACCTCAGTGGGAACCTCTTCAGTGACCCACCCTGCAGAGTCAGGCACTCTCACCTTAGCAAAGCCTAAGGCACAAGGGTTGGTTCTGTACAAGCTACACCGCACGGAGTGCGCAAACTGCACGTCTGAGCAGGGCTGCCGAGAAAGAGCTGAGTTACTGGGAGGACTACTCAGGTAGAGCTGGAGGAGGGGGTTCAGGCCAAGATGGCAGGAAGGCAGGGGGTATGGCCCCTTGAGCAGGCTACTGAGGATAAGTAGGGATGTGAAGAGGAAGGTGCCTCAACTTAGCACAAACCTACACATATTTGGGGAGAGAATTTTAATTGAGAATGTGCCTCCGTAAGATAGGCCTGTAGGCAAATCTAGAGGGTATTTTCTTGGCCAATGTAGGAGGACCCAAGTCAATGTGGGTAATGTCACTCCTGGGTAGATGGTCATGGATGAAGTAAGAAAATGGGCTGAGGAAGCCATGAAGAAAAAGCCAATAAACAGCGTTCCCCTAAGGCCTCACTTTCTGAAAGGCTTGAGTTCCTGCCAGAACTTCCTTCCTTGATGGAGGAGATGTGAGAGCTCAGATAAACCCTTTACCACAGCAATAGAACTCTAAGCAAGAAGAAACCCCAATTGGATAGAAAAATGAAGACACTGAGACAGGTTGGGATGTGGTGTAGCTTCCAACTGGGACTGAGACAGGACAATGGCCTCCAAGCTACTGCTGGGAGCTACCCTCATGTGCTTCAGAGCTAGTTCTCAACATTTCCAAAAGACACGCGATCTAACATTAAATCTGAAGTTTTGTAAACTTGGGATGCTCCAAAATGCAGTCAGCCTCCAGAAGCAAGCCGACCGATGGTCACGAGTTCTTGCTGGTCAGCGGGACACAGCTGGCCTGCACCGGACTGTCTCACACACGTTTACCGCCCCATAGCTACAGACAAAAGAGCAGAGGTCGATGTGGCTCTAGTCCCCCAGACACAAACTGGTTGTATGACTTGGCCAGGCTCCTGCCTCTCTCTGAGTCACAGTAAGGCTAGAAGGCAGACTAGAAACCAACTCCTCTTATACTCGATGTCTCCTGCACACCACCTCTACCCTTTTGCACGGGGGTGCCCTCAGGGAGGGTTTCTCAATGAGAAGATATCACGGCAGCAACAGTGAAGGAAGGGGTGGCACAGCCGTGGCTGCCACCCCCAACGGCCCAGGCACCATCCCGAGGCAGCGCTGATGCCACTCCTCCAAAGCTTGATATGAATATTGTGTCAGAGACTGGATATATCAAGAATGACAGTGCGTTATTACTGCGGCAGGGAAATCTCAGGAGTCCAAGAGATAGGATTTCAAAATCCTCAGCCAAAAAATCAATAGTAATGCCCAAGCATTTATAAAAGAAACACGTCAGCCTGCATTGGAGGAGACTTGCTTTTGGTTTCCGCAAAGCCGAAGGGACAAATGTAAGCGTGTCATTCACATTGGCAGAGAAAGGGCAGCAGAGCAAGCCCGCAGGCCCTGACACCAGGCTAGGGCCTTACCGTGCAGGCAGCAAAGACGGGGATGCTCCCTGCCCTGATAAATTCAGGACAGCCCACTTCCCAAAGAGCTTCCGGAAGCTGCTCAGCCCTGAAACCAAGCTTAGCCAGGAAGTAAAAAAACAGGTGTGGATCCTGGGCCAGTATCGGGGATGCTCTTAGGTGCAGACTGGGCAAAGGGAAGCAGCCTGGCATAGCTCCCAGGACTGTTGTGAAGATCAAAACTCTGGTCCTTTTAGAAAAAAAAAATCAAACGTGCCCTAGGAGGCATGAAGGATGGGAAAAATCAGAGGCTCTAAAGGAAGGCAGAGCTGGCTCCAGACCCAGCGGTGCCACTGAGAGCAGCAACAGTAACCTCCTCTCACCTTCAAGGGTGTCACAGGAGTTAAGGGTGGCATCTGCCATGTTTGGCACAGTGTCATCTTGCAATAATCACAGAATTGTCAATACTATAACCATTATCAAGACCACAAAGTAACGTAAGCTCTCCCGCCACTCCTATGTTTTAGAGACAGAGTCTTACTATGGCAGCCCAAGCTAACCTTGAACCCTTGATCCTTTGAGCTCTGCGTCCAGAGGGCTGGGATTCCAACTGTGTAGCATGGCTGTCTCTATGCATTTCTTAATTAGATTAGCTGATGGCTGGAGTCTTTTTTTTTTTTTTAATGAAATATTGTCTTTCTCTGATGTAGGACTCCCACTTTACAAAATTCTTTTTTTCTAGAGTGAAGCTCATTGAGGACGTGAGAGAAAGTCTTTGCATTTGGTGGGAAAGGGAAACCGCCAGGCTGATGTGAAGGAGACAAAGACACACATCAAGCATCCACAGCAAGGGGCGGGGCCGGGGGCATCAGTGCCACGAACCTACGAACCTCCGCAGACTGCCCCTTCCTTTGCTGGGTACACGTCCTTCATCCCCAGAACAATGATCGCTTTTAACATGGACTCTTGAAGGGTTCAAGATAGGATGCCCATGCCAGGAGGGCTGCAAAGAGCTTATTCCTGTTGGGTCTTGACTTTCTAGACTTCAAGCCTGAAGCCACACCTTTGACTGAGCTTCCCAGAAAATGGAGAAGGAAATTGGAACTTCACATACCTCCTTCCCCACCCGGACCATCACGGGGTAGGCAGAGCAGGGCATAGCAGCAGGAGACACAGCACTGAGACTGAGTCTGTTACTGCTACATGTGTCACAGCTAAGGCAGCAGTGGGGTAGCACCACTACTGTGGCTCTAGATCTCCCAATGGGTGACAAGGACACAGCTACCGGAAAGACAGTTACCTTTCAACTGTCTGGCTGAAACCCCCCTCCTTGACTGTTTTGTTTGAACTGGAATGAGATGCTTCAAGTACTAAGATGCTGGTAGGCAGCAGGCAAAGGGCACCTGAAAGGTCTCCAGTTTCAGCCACTCACATGAATGAAGCTCGTTCAAGCCCAACCCCATTTTCAAAGCCATGCAAGGTCTCTTTAGGTTTTTTGTTGTTGTTTTGTCTTGTTTTGTCTTGTTTTGTTTTTTTTTTAAACCAATGTCTGAGGATACCGATGCATGCTCACGGGTATGCCAGCATAAGTGTGTAAGTGAGTCTTCTTCGATTGATTTCTACCTTATTTATTCAGACAGGGTCTCTGAACTGAACCAAGAATTTGCCAACACAACCAGTCAAGCTATCCAGCTTGCTCCAAGGACCCTGCATACTTACTTTCTAGAGCTTTGGAAATACAGGACGACCCAGCCCCCATACTCACTCACATTTACATGGCTGCTAGGGAAGTGCTTATGTGACACTAAGTGATCAGCATAGGAAACATGGAAGTTCACCTCAGCTCTACCCCTCTCAGCAACCCCTGTCAGGACTGAGTTCACTTCTCTGGAGAGAGATTTTTCCCCCTTATTTAAAATTATATATGCGTGCATGTATATATGTATATATGTAGTGTGTGTGTGTGTGTGTGTGTGTGTGTGTGTGTGTGTATACACAGTGTATGATGTGTGTTCGAATGCACAGGTCAGAGGATAACTTGTGGGAGTCAGTTATCTTCTCCTGTTCAGGTCATCAGTCTTGGTGCCAAGCGTCTTCCCCCCCCCCCCCCCCCCCGTGCCATCTTGCTGGCCCTTCCATGAGACAGATCTTAAGAACAAAAGTGCCTGGCCTGGTGCCTGGTGCACAGCTGGTGCTCAACACACAGAGGCTGAAGAAATATTTGAGAGAACAATTCAGAGTGAATAAATTTGAGTGTAAGAGGCCTTCTTAAGAGTCTGGTGAGTAAAAACAGCACTTTAAAACAAAGGACTTTCTCACTATGCAACCTTACCAAGAACTCTCCTTTTCTATGGTATTCCATTGGTTTATTTAATAATTAAATGTTTAAGGAACTAGCAGGACTTATAGCAAATATGCCACATTAAAAACAGTATAGACAAATATGTAAGATAGAACATATATCTCGAGGCAATATAAACAAAATACACAAGCTATTCCTTTGGAGTCCTTAAGGTCTTATCAATAAGGCCCTCCTGCTAGTTCCGGAGAACCAGTGTACCCAAGCTGGGAGCACTGGGCATTTCTGTTCAGGTTGTGTAGGAGGTACCTGGCAACAGCTCATCACATACACCAAAAGCAATACGATCTCACTGTGGACCTGACACAGCGCCAAGTGCTTTGCTGGTAGCATCTCATTTAATTAATTAATCTGAACTTGTTCCTTGTCCTTTGCTGGTTTCCCCATTTTATAAATGAAGAGGTTCACCCAAGGGTTAAGTAGCTTTCCCATGGATGTGAATATAAGACACCTGACTGCAGAGTCTCTGTATTAGTCCCCACACCATAATGACCTATGGAGTATATAAATTAGTGGGTGGACTACAGATGGGTAGAGGGATGAATAGATGGATATAGATGGATGGATAGGTGACTGGGTGGATGGACTATAGACGTATGAGTGGGTGGATGGGTAGCTAGATGGACAGATGGATGTGAATGGATAGATGGGTATGTGGATGGATGGATGGATGGACTATGGATTGATGGATGGATATGGACGGATGAATGGGTAAATGGGTGGATGGGTGAGGAGTGGTTGGGTGTCTAGTAGGTAAATGGATGATAGCTAGATAGTTATATGGGTTAACAGATGTGTTTATGGGTGAGAAGATGGGTATTAAATGGTTAATGGATGAATGGATGATGGAGGATTACAAAGATGCATAAGTGGATGTTAGATCATGGGTGGTGGGCAGATGGGAGGACGAGTGCTAAATGGATAGATGAATGATGGATGAGAGGGGAAGAGGACACAGAGAGATGAACAGAAGGACAGATACAGATAGGTAAGTGGCTCATGCAAGGCCAGCTCTGCCTCTTGCCGTAGCTGGCACCTCATACTGAAGCACACACAGGAGATGACCAAAGGCTGTTCCCATCAAAGGACCTGGCTGGGGATGCAGTTTGGAGATAGAACGTTTGCCTAGTGTGTGCCCGGCCCTGGGCCCAACTCCTAGTACTGCAAAAGCAAACAGCCAATACAAAACCAACCAACCAAAGCCCCAAGATAACCTGGGTCCCACAGAGGGGCTCATTCCACATAAGCCAGCAGAGGCTTCTTCCAAGGCCATGGGTCTCCTCCTGCTAGAGCCTAAGCATGGGCAAGAGGGTTTGAAGGACATAGAGAACACTATAAATAAACACGCCAGGCACATGCAGCCCTGGCCACTTGCTTCCAACTGTTGTTCTCACAGTGGAAATTAACTTGACTTTGGTTATAGTTTAGCAACTCTTGTTGAATTCTCCCATGAATGTGCGCATGGGCATCCAGAGGTGCTCAAAACTGCTCTGCAACAGAGGGTGCTCAACACGTGTGGAATAGATTCCAGATCCCAAACTGAGGCCAGCAAAGCCCCAATTGCCATCTTGGCCACAGGTGAACTAGAGCTGGGCCGACAGCTGCAGACGGTGCTGCCTGCAGTTTCTTCTTCTTCCACAAGAGGGCAGAGCGTCTTGAATATCTGCACAGATTCTTTTGTAAATGCCTGGTGTACTTACAGAACACTGTATAACTCAAAAATTATAATTAAAATGTCTTAGCGCCTGTATTTATAGTAACATTTAAACTACTGTGCTTTCTTGAAGTCAGTCATTTACTTGAGAACAGCACACTTTATGGTGAACAGATCTTTGAAACAGTTCCGCTGGGATCTAGCCCAGGCACATGTAACTCAATATATGTCAACAGCTGTAAAAATATTGGTGGGAGAAGGCAGGAAGAAAACCATGAGCCCTGATCAAGTGTGCTGTCTCTTGCATCTGACTGTTTTTCAGCTGCTCCCTCCTCTTCCAAATAATTGGGCCATTTTGGTGCCTGCTGTCACACAAGACAGGCCTTCTTTGAGGCTAGATGATCAAAAAGGTTATAAATGAAAATGATTTCGATGTTGGCGGCCTGGAGAGTGACCAGGGCATGCGCAGCGGCAGAAGGGGCGCGGCAGCAGAAGGGGCTGTTCTAATCTTGCCCACTGCACGCCGCCATCGGGAGAGCATTCCTAGGGCGCGAGCAGCTCCCTAGGGTGAGGCCGCGGTAAATTCCGCCTAATCCCTTCTGCATACAAATGAGCGCCTGGCAGGGGGACTGGGCCAGACTCTGCAGCCCCCGCCCCCATCTCCTGGGTTGGCTGTCTTGGCTGAACAAACAACCTGGCCGCAGTAGTGAGGGTGGCAGGCTGAAGAAGGGAGGAATTGCAAGAGGTCCTGGGGGAGGTGGGGCAAGCCTGATGAAGCAGGGGTCCCACCTTTTGTCCTCGTGGCCTGGAGGTGGCACACAGGTGCCTGAGTGACAAAAAAAGTAGTATGGTAGGAGAGAACAGAAGGCTAGCCAATCTGAGAGAACAGACCACTCTCCAACTCCAAGCAGCTAAGAAGCTAGAGGAGATGGTGGAGTGACTGGGACGTTTGGGTGGGACCCACTCTTGTATCGAATGGTTCCTTAAGATGCACACATCCAGGCCCATCCCACATCACAGCTGTGAGGCAGACCTCCCCTTGCCCCGAATGACAGGAAAAGAAGCTTAACCACCACAGGGAGAGGGTCTCCTGCGAGTGAGCAAGAGCAGTCAAGTGTGGCCACAGGAGTCCCAAGCACTGGGGAGACAGCCCAGGACGAGCCAAACACCAAATCAGGGAGCAGTGCCAGGAAAAGGGATGGGTGTCTAGCAAAGTCGGCGTGTGCACACACAGCAGGAACTGCAGGCACACTGTGTGCGGCTGGGTCTCTCCTCTGCCAACAGTAAGTTTGCCAAATCTTCAGGGCAGATATTTGTAACACGGCCACCAGTGTACTTCAAAAGGCATTGTGCCCATTGAGTAGTAGGCAAAACTTACAGTACTGTACTTAGGTGCAAATCCCCTTAAATTGTGTGTGTGTGTGTGTGTGTGTGTGTGTGTGTGTGTGTGTGTGTGTGCTAGTGATATAGGGAAGGATCCAAGGCACTAAAAGATTAATTGCTTTGTGGCTGGACTGACAAGGGTCCCTGCCCCAGCCCCAGGTCACTTACAAACTTGAAGTTGTTCCAAGACAAAAGAAGTGAATGTAGAAATGAGCTGGGACCCTGCTCCTTGAGAGGAGTCCCCGCCTAGCGGGCCTTGGGATAGGTTACAATGTGCGCATAGATACATATTTGGCACAGCTCCAGAGCCAGCATGTGATCACTTCTCTCAAAGATTCATGTGTACACATTCACATACATCTATGTGTGTGTATTTGTGTGTGTATACACACACATATACATACACACATGCATGAATGCACTCACACACATGCTTGCGCAACACACATGCTCACACATACACCTAACCCACACGTCTTCCAGTGGAAAGCAGCAGGAACTGCATATTCTAAGGACTCAATTAGGCTCAGTGTGTAGCTGACAACCTTTCAACTTCCAGAAGGCATTTTTACAACGCCTTCCAGCTAAGAAATTACTAGGTTCCTGTCCTTCCCCAAATAGTCTTGGCATCAAGAAGAACCAAGGTGCATCTGGCACTGAGGAAGGAGGCTCTACCTGAAGAGGCCCCACAACGACTCCATGGTAGGGACAAATTCCCTGAGACCAGAGGACTGAGGCTCGGGGTCCAACTCCTGGCACAAGGACTGACCCGCAGAAGGGCTGAGTCACTCCCTCTGGGTAGTTCTAGAGCTCCAACCACATCCTCTGCTGTCCCATCTCCTCCACAAAGCTGGCTCCTAAGCAACACTGTAAGGCAGGTTGTATGTAGCAGGGGCTACTTTCCATCTCATGGGTAGGGAAACTGAAGTCAGAGGTCTACTGACTATGGCTTTGTCACACAAAAGGACCAAAGCATAGGCTATTTCTGCTTTCTGCTCAGTTCAAATAGTCACACTATATAAAGTTACCTGGGAAAATAAATAGGTGGGACAGGAGAGAGCCCCAACTCCCAGACTTCCTTAGATGGCATAAGCTTCAGTCTGCAGACAGAGAGCCCCCTATTCCCTATAATCCTCCAGAAACCCCAGGGAGCCTTTTGTCTGCCCCATAGAAATTACTCCAGTCACTCATTGGCCCCCCCAGTGACCAGCTGGGCCCCATCCTGTCTTAATATCTGAGTGGTCCTGAGAGCATCAGAACATCAGAACTATGATGTTGTAGGGAGGTTCTCCACTTCCTGATTCTGCAATTTGTGCATCCAAGCCAAGGGCAACTCTGTCAGAGTCTATAGGACATTGCTGGACAATGACAACAAAATCCTTGCATTTCAGAGTCTCTCAGTTCACTAACACCTTCAAACAAAGAAGAGTAAAGTGAGTGTCGCTCCCTTGCTGACTTGCCTAGCATGCACAAAGTCCCCTAGCACCACCCCCAAAAGACAGATCCCGCCTACCATCGGCATGCTAGTATTTTTGATTTCCAGGGTGAAGGGTGTACCCGGAAAACTACCGTGTGGTCCCAACAGTCCTGGCTGGGGGTTGCCAAGCAGAACATATGTCCGTATGGCTTTGTCTGAACCTTTAACTCTGCTCTCTCACAAGCAGCAGGTTGGCGATTAGCAAAATAGCAATAGTGAAGACGCAGGTGACAATGGCCATAATTGTGGCAACGATGACAGCCATCACCAGGCCAGCCTTGCTGCTTGCTTCTTGCTCACTGCCCCCAGAATCCCCACATAAGCAGGAGCTTGAAACATTTTAGGAAAACTTGGCCAATCATTTCCGTGAATCTTTGCTGCCTGGACAGATTAAACCCAGGCCCCAAGTGGCTCTCCCAGTTGACAATTTTTCTTTCAAAAAGGCAGAAGTTGCTGTGAGCCAAGTTCTTGCAGCCGAATTCCTGGACACAGTTTCCAACTATTCCAATCAGCCGGCTCTGCGGTGGGGCTGGGATTTCAAGCTCGCCACAGTATGAAGTCCAGTTTGGGCTATATTCCCTTCCCTCTCGCAGCGTGATGAAGGTTTCCCCGCAAAATCAAAAGGCTTACTGTCAAGTTTTCGATTGGTCTGGGCTTCGTGCTACCGTGTGTGTGGTGATGGAAGGAATACGAATGGGTTGCCGGCTTCACCATGGGGCCTTGAGGCCTCGTCCGAGCCGTCCAGGGACCTTATGAAAGTGGAGCGGAACTCTTTTCATGTATATTCCAACTGCTGAAATTCCCCAGACGCGCCACAGTGTGCAAACGCCGTGGAGAAATGAACAATGGCTGGATAAAAACCGAGGCAGGTCCACAGAGCACGCTGAAGGCAGACCTGCGCGGCTACTCTGAGGGAAGCCAAGCCCGGATCTTGCTCCCCTCCTTCGCCTCTCCTGCCTCCTGGCTTCCTTCCTGCTTGGAACTTAATAAAAATAAAGTCACCGTGTTTCTAGGGGTACAGGCTGCTCGACACTTGAATAAAACAGATGAGCAAATTCACCAAAAAAAGCTGACACTTGGGGAAAATACACGGGTGACATTCAGGGCAAAGCGTTTGTTTTCTTATTTCTCTTTCGTAAACTATAGCTTAGGTATATGTTTAGGTGCAGATGTATGTACGCTTGTGTGTGCACATGAATGCAAAGGGCTTATGTGCAGCATGTGCCCGTGTGTGCATGCATGTGTGTGTATGCCTGAGTGTGTGTAGAAAACACTGATGTCCTTGAGCCAGCTCCTCCTTCCTCCTCACACCGAATTCAGTGTCCTGGCCCTAGTTTCAGACCGAGGATCTCCACTTTCAAAGACTAAAGGGAAGTGTTGGGAGGAAGTGGGAGCATGTGCATTACCAAAATTGACAAAAACTATACATCATAATTCATGTTTCTCAGACAAGTAGCCATTAAATATTTGCTGGCTTCATCACTGTGTATCACTGACACAATACCATACATATCATCGTGTGTATGTGTGTACAGACATGCAGAGAGATACACAGATGCGTGCACACACACCCTATTCATATATGTATATGTATATATACATACACACACACACTATTGTACCAAAGAGTACATGTCTGCATCACTCATGTATGCGTGTCGTCCCTAATTCATAGCTTCTCTTTACATAGAAGGCAGTGCTAGAACCAAGGATCTAAGTGAATTCTATGCTTCTACCCTGAACAGAAAGGTAAAGCTACTCATTCTTCCAACATACAAAAGCAATAGCTGAAATGATCCCTCCTTTCATTGCTGGGATATTAACTTTCTCCTATTTCTGCAAATTTGCTGCGCTCATATTTCCCTGCAGCCCCCAAATTAAACACACGTCTAATCTCTCACTTCAGGTGCACTAAGTGTGGTATAGGGCACAAATGAATAGTTTTATTGATAATAAATTTTATAATCCATGCAGCACTTTGCTGAAAATGGATGTGTTCTGGATGCATTCATTATTTCTCCTAATTCAAAGACCACAGGATTGCAGCCTCCCCGCTTGCAATGCCTCTGATAATTGCTGGCTATTTCCTACTGGCCTGAGGTTCCGCTGACAACACAGGCACACGCCCTGCATTAGGAAGAGAAATGACAAACAGTCCATCAGATTATTACTCCTTTCAATTTCAGAGATCATCTGGCATTGGTCAGTAGCTTCTGTCTCCTGCAGATAGAAACACCCAGCCAGCCAGCTTGGTGGGACTGTGACAAACGGGGGGTGGGGGGATATAACATATAACACCCGGCTAAGGTAATGTGCGCGTGCTCCCCAGCCTGCAGGAGAAACACCCAGAAAAAGCCATCTAGGAAGTGAGCTGTCTGCAGTTGTGAGGGGAGATACATGGGAAGCAATAAACAATGGTGGTGAACTTTGGACTTGTTTGAAAAGCAAGATGGTTCAGGACAGGGGTTCGTCATCAGCTAGGCCTGACCGCTGTCCCAGACTGACGTGACCCTTAGACAAGCTAACTTTCTGACTGCATGCTTCCTCACCTGAGAAACAGGTAAAATAACTTGTCCCCAAGGGGACAGGAGGATGGTAGATAGTATCTGTGCTGTGGCTGTTAGCACTCACGCTATAGCTACTGACTGTCTTGAGATTCTATAATGATGGGTTGGAGGAGGGAAGTGGTGGGGCGAGGAAGCCAGGAAAGAATTCCCGTTCAGTGAGAACCACTGAAAAAGCATAAAGTTTGAAACTGGGTTTGGTGATTGGTTGTCATGGCAGTCATGGCAGTGAGCTCACTGTCTTGGGAAACACTTAAGAAAAGCTAGAGACTATGGGAGGAACTCTT
Organism: Mus musculus; assembly: GCF_000001635.26. Classification (NCBI taxonomy): domain Eukaryota; kingdom Metazoa; phylum Chordata; class Mammalia; order Rodentia; family Muridae; genus Mus; species Mus musculus. The sequence continues at coordinate 87,721,684 of NC_000074.6, forward strand.
GAATAAGTTCCATCCTCAGACCAGATGACTGAAGCATCTGAGAGTCTTGTCAAACTGCTGTTAAAGAAGAATTGACGGAATAGCTGTGCTCATTATATATTTACGCAGGCTGACTCGGTCGTGAGCATCACGTGTTATCTTAGTTAATCTTCATAACAGCCCTCTGAGAGAGCTTTTATCATCACCCTTACTCCTTAATATTGCTGTTACTGGAGGTACCAGGGATGGGACCCGAGGACTCGTGCACGCTAGGTAAATGATCTACCACAGAACCCAGTATTACACTCATTTTATAGGCAAGAAAGTGGTCAGTGGTGGAGCCTAGACTTAAAGTAGTCTGTCTTTGGGAGACAGGTCCCAGCAACTTGGTGACACTGCCCCCAGCTACTCCTGACCACGGCTAACAATGCCTGCTTCTCTGCCTTGCCCCAGCCCCTTTGGGCTCCTGTCCTTATCTAGCATCCGCCTCACTCCTATCAGGATAAGTTAGGGACCCCCAGAAATGCCCGGAAGATGGTCACACATCAGGAAGAAAGCTCAGGATCTGCCAATCATACCACCAATGGGCCAAGGTCACCTCTACCATTAGATGGGCAGAGGCCATGCCCATCAGCCTTGGAATCCAGGATTCCTTTCACTGAGCTGCAGGGGAAGTGTGGCCCAGACATGTTCACTCGATTGCTGTCAGCTTGCCCACCAGTCTGCCCAAGTGAAGAACAGCGATGGGTTTGCAGTGACTGGACCACATACCCCACTGTGATGAGCTGCACTCATGGCTGTACTATTTATAATCATAATGGGAGTTTAGTGGGATTTCTCCCCTCCCAAGCTGGCCCTTCCACTGGGAAGCAGTTTGCTTTATGGAAAAACCAGGACATATCCAAAAAAAGGAATTTCTCCCTCCCTGTTCGGTTTTTCTAAGGAGGGGAGGGCTGCAGATGGACTCTCAGCGCCATCTCAGACAATGGGAAGTAGCCTTTCTCCAGCCTTGTGTCAGATGTGGTGAGAGTTAAGTCCTTACCACGAGAGGACATCTATCACCTTCACAAGTCCAATCCAAAGAACAAAGGCGCTACCTGTAGCCAGGAAGATCCTGGGTCAGGAGACCCAGAGAACGGTCCTAGCTAAGTCCAGAAGCTGCTGTGACTCCTCAAATCTGCACCTGTCACATTAGCCAGGGGCCCCTGGACACAGCGCAGTATATTGAGCTACTAGAGATCTTTAGAAATACCTGGTGACCAACTCCAATGACTCCCAGCTGAAGCTGTGGTGGGGGATCTGTGCTCAGCCAGACCCCATTGCATGAACCACCGTGCTTCCTGGACCGTAAAGTCCCAGGTAGGGCAAGCATTCCTGGTCTTGTTGCTGGCAACCCCACGAGTCTCCTCTCCCTCCTCTAATCCTCAGAAGTCCCCTGTATTTTTTTTTCTCCGTCACCAGACCAACTGTGAGCTAACTTTTCTCCGAGTTCCATCCAGTTCTTGAGTTTCTGTCGGAAACTTGGCCTAGATGACAGCTGTGTGGGCCTCTCCCCAGCTCAAGCCAGCAGGAGTTCTAATGCACTTCATTCTGGGGCTGGTTGCTGCTTTTAATCTATCAGCACGGCGCCGCAGCTGCTGTAAGCTAGCTGAAAATTGTCTGCATACGGGTGAACAATTGTAACCCTTTTCCATGCAAACATACACTTCAGCTGAACACTCTGGCCAGGTCTCAGTGCCTAGGTTGAGTAGGCACAGAATGGCCAAGGTTGTCCAAAGTACCAAGAGGCACTCACCTAAAAAATCAGTAAACTCAGAGCTACTATTGACACAGAAATGTCACCCTCCTTACAATGTCTTGTCCCAATGGGAGCTTTAAAAAGACTTCTTCCCAAGCTACAGTGGGGGCAGCCTGGGCCCTTCTAGCTCGAGCTTTCTCCCCTCCCCTTTGATTCTGCAGAAGAGGAGGTTTCCCCACGAGGAAGTAGGCTCTCCCTACTTGTGGATGCCCTCCCCAGTGCCACCACTGCCAACAAAGGAGGGCCTCGCCTGGGGAACTGGCACTAAGGACCATTCTCTTGCTCAGGTCTCTGCCCCATCCACTAAGAAGCAGCAGACTTAAATGAGCTCAGCAGGGCAGGTTTGGAGCTGAAATCTTTGCCAAATACTAATAGTTAGCATTCTGACAAAATAGCCTGCACCCTTCAGGCACTGAACACAAGTTTAGGTATCAATAGGGAACATGAAGGAATAGAAGCAGGAACATAAACAGAGAAGCACATGAATAGAAACCAGGGAGCAAGATATACTCCCATCAAGAAATACAATCCTTCCTCCACTACCACCCCGGCCTTCAGTCCATCCTTCTCCATCTTCCATCAACATTCTCTCTATTCCCCCAAACTTGCTTCTGTCTTCCCTGTCCTAGCACTAATTGTCAACTTGACACAGCCTAGAATCACTAGAAAATCAGATCAATTGAGAGGGCATGTCTTTGAAGGATTGTCTTGACAAATTCATGTAAGAGGGTCCAGCCCAGTGTAGGCAGCTCCATTCCCTAGGCAGGTAGTCCCAGGCTATATAAGGAAGCTAGATGATCATGAGCCAAAGCAAGCAAGAAAGTAAGCCAGCAAGCAGTGTTCCCCTGTGGTTTCTGTCTGCCTGCTTTGATTCCTTCCCTGAATTCCCTCAATGATTGATTATCACCTGGAAGTATAAGCCAAATTAACCCTGTTCTCCCCAAAGTTGATTTTGGTCAGAGTGCTTTAAGAAACAGAAACCCATTCAATCTTCCCTTCACTCTCTCAACCTTCCCCCCACCACCCTCCTGGGTCTCTGAGTAGGTAGTGATGGGAAAGCCAAGTTCCACTGCATAGGTCAGCTCCATAATATCTTTGTGTAGATACTCAGTGGACTGAACTACCCACCACCTATAGAACTCCATTATAAAGGGAACACACTTCTAGCTTCACTAACTACACAGTGAGGTCCTCACACAGCACCTCCTAGCTCCTCTGATGGATAGGGACACTTCTTCCCTGCAAGCAGGCCCATGAGCCTCCATGCCTGATCACTGCTCATTACATTTCTGTTTCTAGAATGGCAGTTATAAGACCTCAGTTGCCCAGCAGGACCAGTTCCTGGAGTGGAAGGGAACTGTCAGATCCCAGCCCTAGGAAGGGAAGACAGGGCTGTTCCAGTTTTACTTTGGAGTCCAGAGTTAAAAAAAAAAAAGTTGGAAGGGTATACGGGTCAGCACCTCCCCAAAACAGTTCACCTCAAAATCCAGCCATCCTTTGCTATGGCAGCAGCTGTATCTCTTTCATTTGAGTAATTATCATATAATTAAGTGCATGAATTACAAGAGAGCCAAGGCATTAAATTAAAATATTTAATGCTTGTAAATCTGAAAATGATCACTGTGCTAATGCACAGCCAGCAAGAAGGGAAGCTAACGGCTCAGCAGCCAGTGTTGGGAGGCGGGAGGAGTGGCAGCAGCTGAGTGACCCCTCGGAAGGAAGGGACTAAAGTGAGGGGCAGTGTTTAGGGGGAGTCAGAAGCTGAAGAGGCCCAGCCAGTAGTTCCCTAAGAAGATAGACACATTGGTCCTAAAATGAAAGCCAAGTATCCTGATGCCACCAGCTGCAACCACAAATGACAGAAACACTGATCTGGAAAACCTCACTGGGAAAGAAAGAAAGAAAGAAAAAAAAACCAGAGCCATGTAGTAGCACCTCCATATTTGCGGTTTGTCCATTTGAATCCTTGGAAGTTCGAAACAGAAAGGTTCCTCACCCAAAGTAAGCCTGACACCTGGGCAGTTTTGCTCTGTTCTGTGGGACTCAGATCAGAGCTGCCCCAGTGAACTCACAGGGAAAGGGGAGGCAGGAAAGGGGCCTGGAAGAGTCCAAGGAATGGTCATCCAGACCAGAGTCAAGGACATGAGCTGCATGAGACTTTAGAAAAGCCCCTTCCCGTCATATATTAACCCCAGGATTCATCACTGCTCGGTCCAGAAGAACCCTCTGCCCGCGGATCCAGACTCACAGAGTGGCTTAGCCACCGCCACATCCTCTGTCAGGAGATCCAGACGAGATGGGCAAGCCAGGGAAAGGCTGCCTTTGCACGGCTGGAAGACGACTTTGATTTAACTCGAGCCAAAGTTCACCCTTCCTTTCCAGGAGACAGCCTCATTCTTAAAGGCGTGGTCAATGGAAAAGTTCCATGTCTCCAGTAAAGGTGACTGGTCCAGGGACAATGACTGGATCGGGCCAAGTAGAACCAATCCCAGGAGATTCTGGTTTTACTGTAGTTTACAGGTTCTTCTGTCCCTCGGGTTGCCAAACCAGCAAGATGAGAACCTAGAGGATCGCTTTTCCCGGGACTAGAGACAAGAATGACAAAGCTAAAGGGAGAGGAAGGCCAGGGCTGCCTGCAGCCTTGACTGAGTCGTCCATTTGCGGAACCAGGGAGATGACTTGTTTCTGGGGGGCAGTTTACAGTTCTGTGGGCTCTTGCGATTCTGATAAGGCTTGGCACCGTCACTTCTTCTCAGGGAGAATTTGGCCCTTAATAGTCCATCTGTCCGACTGTATCATTCCTTTCAACTTCTCTTCTACCCAGTAGTGTGTAGTACAGTTCTGATCTGAACAAAGGTGCACATGGGTGCACACTCACACACACACACACACACACACACACACACACTCATTGCCTGGGCAGATATGAATCCACCCAGGGCTACAGCCCACCCTGTCCCCACTTCCCCATCCAGGTCCCTGGCAGCCTTTCCTAAGCTGGCACTTAATACCTATTGTACAAAACCACAAGGGAGATCCTTGGCAGCAGGAAACTTTCTCCTTCCCTCCTCTGTTTTAAGCAACTGGTCACTGGGCCTTCCCACCCTGGTACCACTACCAATCCCCATGGCCACTGTCCGGAACAAGCTGTCTGCCCTTTGGAGGTCAGGGGAGGGTCACCAGTTCCACAGCTTTCTCCCCTGCAACAGCCTCTGTCCCTCCAGGGAGCTCGTTCAGCTCCTGCTCTCTACTAGCAGTTACCTTATCATCTCCAGTGTCCGATGGTGTCCACGGTCACCTTTCCTCAGGTGGCCGTTATTCCTTGAGGGGTTACAACAGCTTTCAAACCACTCTCCTCTCTTCTATAGAGCACCAGCAGGGTGACCTGATCTTTCAGAGATCCCTTGGGGACATATGACCTCCACAGAAGATACACTATAGACCCTTTGAGTTTTGTGGATAGTCCCATTAGAGTGGTCCATAGAAGCCTCCAAGGGGCAAGAAAAAGGCACATTTCCCCGATGGAGATGTGGCCAAGTGAAGAGAATGGCTGTGAATACCACAGGCCTGGATACAAACTCTAGCCCTGTGACGTCTCACTGCCAATCTGGCCTCACCTGGGTCATTGTAAGAGCCTCATCTTCCTCGCCTATAAGACAGGTAACAACAGGACTCCTGCAGCTGCTGTGCCATGGAGGCTAAGTACTGCCTCTGACTTCTCCGTGGGGGACGGGGTGGGAGAAAGGCGGCAGACACATGAAACAACAGTAACCACAGTGGCTTAGAGGTGTGGTGGCTATCTCCAGCCCAGATAGCAGATTCCCAGGGAAATCTGACACCCAAGAGGGCCACTGCTTCAATGCATCTCCAAAGTTGACAGGCCTGGTAAGCATCAGGAGTCGGCCAGTGTAAGGGCTTTCCACTCCAGGCTCATCCCAATTCCCTCAACAATCCCAGGAGCAGCCCGGTGGCTTTGACAACTGTCCGAGGACTCCAGAGCACTGAGTGAACTTTAAGTCAGGCTACCAGCATAAGAACCAGTCAGGTGCCTGGCCCTCAACTGCTGCTCAGCCTGGGGACCCAAGCTCTGGATGTCTGTTCCCAGCATGTGACAGCTAGGTTAGATAAGAAGAAAGAAGCCTTGAGATGTACCCTGTGGTTGGCCTGGTAGAAGGACTTCTAATATGGGCCCTAAGGACAGAGCACAAGTTACCAGGCCTTATACCCTCTGATGTAGGCCTACTGTGTGCTTGGTATTTGCGCCAGTTCTTCAGTCCTCCAAGCAACTCCATGTGGTGGGTATTACTATCCCCATTTTACAAGTAGGAAGCTTGAGGCTCAGAAAGGCCAAGTGATGGCATCATGGTGACAGACCTCTGGATATCAGAGTCCACAGTGGTTTCAGCAAGTCAGACTGTCTTTATGTACAAATGTGGAGACCATTAAATGGTTAAGCACCCTCTTTCTCTCTCTCTCAATCTCTCTCTATAGGAAGTCAAAAGGTAGCTTTAGAGGTACCTTTTAATGATGCAGGAAATAGTTTGCCAGTGTTCTCTAAGACGTTTGTGAGTATACCTCACAAACTTTCCCCAACAATTCAATTGAATTTTCACACAGGTTTAATTTATCTAGTGTTTCACAAATTAGTGGACAGATATGTCAGATGTTCCCAGGGCGGAGCTGAACTGGACAGCTATGAAGTTGAAAGGACTCTTATAAGGACAGTTGTGACAGCAAGGTCTAGAGATTAGCAGGGTCCCCTCCCTTCCCTCACCTGAAAGATCTCCACCTCTCCTCAGCATGGTGAGGCCATCAGTAGCCTCCCACTCCCATACACACTCTACCCCATTCCCACAGCTAGAGAAAGGAAGTCAGGCCAGAGGGACAGAACCTGGCTTTGATGTCCTGAAGTTAGTGAACAAGAGCAGGAAGAAGTCTGAGATGGATGGACAGGCAGTTCAGTCTCCCTGGATACCCCAAGAGCTAAGGGCCAGAGCCTGTCTGCCTTTTAGCAAAGCAGGGCATGTGTGTGTCTCTCCTTCACTCACTCAGTACACATATGCTGGGCAGCCATATTAGTGTCAGGATGAGGTGGTGGCCATCCAGCATGAGCTGCCAATAGATCTGACAGGCCAGCAAGCAGTTACCATCTGAAAACTGTTTGCCCATTAGCTGCAGCCTGAGCTGTAGAGGCCCAAGAAGGAAAAGAATCTGCCTGGTAGGAATGCATCAGGCCCAAAGTCTGAGCCAATCGGATTGAGATAGGACATGTAGCTGGAGACCAAAGGGAAGGTGCTGGGCCAGGCAGACAGTGTGGGCAAAGACCTGCAGCTGCAAGTAGAAAGAGAGGCACGTGATGGAGGGTGGGGCTTTAGGTCTGATGACTGTGCAGGGCCTCGTGAGCTACACTGAGGGTCTCTATCTAGGTGAGATAAGAAGTCACTGAGGCCCCCAGTCTGGAGAGACACATTTAGAAGGCCACTCTGAATCCTCAACAGGATACAGATTTGCAATCAGGGAAGAGTGGGCTCTAATGAGAAGAGATGCCAGGTTCTGTGCCATGCTCAGGGTACTTAGACATAAGTACAGCATAGCTGCCGCCTACTGCAGCCCAACACTACAGAGTCACAGAGAGCAGACTTCTGCGCCCTTCTATGGCATCACCTCATGGAATACGTTGGCTTTGAATTTCTGATTCAATGACTTGGTCCATACTTACATTGTAGTTGCAACATCAAGGCAGAGGGTAAATGTTCTCAATGATGGAACATGATTTACAGAACACCTTCCATAGCCCTGTGCTCTATGCACTGACAGACACAATAGCTTAGGCTGTCCCAGAGTTTGCTATGGAGACAAGGCTGGCCTTGAACTCAGAGGTCCTCCCGTCTCTACTGAAGACGTGGTAGGACTAAAGGTGTTCACAACCTCTCCTGGCTAGTTTAAGCCTTTTAACCTCATCCAGTTCCAAGGAGGCATGTCTAGTTTGTCCCTAATGATACACATTGAAGATACAAACCTGTCCACTTCAGAAATCATGCCTACTGTGTGCTGCACATTGTGCAGTAGCTCATTTAAAGTCCTGCTTTTGGTTCACCATGAACATGAACCTTGAAAACCTGAGACAGACAGGTGATGAGATAAACCAGGAGACACAGTGTCCTTCAGAGGGCGGTCCTATGGCAAGAAGACAGTGGTTTCAAGAATGTTGCTCAGAGGCACTGGACCTGGGCCACGGAAGGTGAGCAGATCCCAACAGAGCAGGAGGAGAGCAGGTATTGGAGCTCTAGAGTGAGGCTGTATGTATGCAAAGCTGAAAGTGTGTAAGCAACAAAGAACCTACTCAGGCTAGAACCTCATGGGGGTCTCTTGACCAACAGGGAAACAGGAGCAACCACGGAGAAACCACACAGGGTGGCAAAGCTTTGGCCTTGCTTCCTCAGACAAAGGAGCCACCGGGGTCTTCAGAGAAGAGGCGTGACCCGCAACTACACTTGTGCTTGGATTGGGACAGTCTGTTGGAAGACCCACCAGGTCATCAGCCACTACCAGGGCTCAGAGGAAGCATGCGGAAGGTAGGGAAAGATGGAGTGGCAGTGCAAAGGAGAGAAGACAGAAATCTCCCATGATGCATGTTGAGGAGGGATGCCAACAGGAAAAGGAATAGAAGAAGGTGTTCCAAGCAGAGGCTCAACTGTCATGGCCCTAGCATAACAATACTTTAGAGAATCTGCAAGTGTATATATGGTCAGGCTTAGCACATGTGGGCTCTTCACAAGCAATACAGAGAGACATGAATTCCGTTGCCCAGTTGGTGGGTGGAGGAATTGATGTGAGAGATGGGGAATGACTGATGCCATTGATATGTGTGTGGATGGTCACTTGATATGTAGATGGCTAGAAGAATATGTTACCAGACCCTGAGTGATGGTTAGAATGCAGGGAAAGCCAGAAGGTGGAAGTGAGCCGTCGAGAGATGAAGACATTGGGCATGCTAGGTTGTATGGGAGGATGGGATGCATGAACATCTTCATGAGAAGATGGATGGGTAGGTGGTTTCCAGAGAATGTGACTAGGAGATGCTGGAAGGCTCCTTCTGAGTTGACGTGTCTTACTTTATCTCTTCCGGTTGAAACCTCTCTCCCAGCCCTACCCTCAGTGCCCAGAAAGAACCTGGTCTTGATTCTGATCATTTTATTCGACTGCTGATCCCAGTCCTGCTGTGACTTGCTATGGCGCTTAGACAAGCTCCTGTCACCAATGGGTTCCTCCTTGTCCTCTGGTACGGTGAAGAGCCAAGTCCTGCCTCGGAGCCTGCTGTAGCATTCGACAGCCATCCCTGCATCTTCCCGTCCCTCTCTTCTGCAGCCAGGCCCTAAGGAAACCTGACAAGCTGAGCCCCGTTTGCCAAGGAACACCAAGGAAGATTGCTACTGTCACTCCTGGCATCTGACTCGGGAGGCCTGGAGTGGAACCGAGGTTGGTCTTTCCAGCAAGATTCTGGGTAACTCTGACTCACTGGTCCTGGGCCCTCTACTTGGAGGGTCAGTGACTTCAGGGTCCCCACAGCTAATTCCCTGGAGTTTGTGTGAAAATCAGCAACCCATAGCAGACAGCTCCCCTATCCTTGACATTGTTCCTTGCAGTCACTCAAGGCAGTGGAGGACCTGATGAGAAGGCCTTTCAAGGTTCCTCATCCGCCCTCCCTCACCACACTCCCTACTCGCTTGCCTTCACGCCTGGAGCCTAGGAGAGCATCATGCCTTCTGCCGCTTGCACAACGCCTGCCCCTACCGCCCTCGGAACAGCTGTGGGCTTAATTATCAAAATAACATTTTAATAGTTTCCTAACTGAACTCCCTTCAATATATGCCAGTGGAAGAGGCGGGAAGGAGTCCTTTTAGCACCTCTTCCCACCCGATTTGCTAATCGGAGGCATTTAAGCTGCCATGAGGCCCAGATGCCTGGCTGGCCCACGGAACCTGCCGCACAGATGTGGCTCTCCCACTTGCAGTGAGGGCTTCAGACCATGCCAGCCAGACCCAGGAGCCATCATAGACTTCCTGCTCCAAAGCAGGCTCAAAGAACTGAGGTTCCTCACTGGGATCACCAAAATGGCTTGCTTGCCTTTATAACATTTTTCATATGGATTCTATGAAGTTGCTGTCACAAGCATTAACTTTGCTCCCCCAATCACGTTGCTACTTCATGTCATAATTCTACAGGGTTAGCTCCTGAGTTCACCCATTGAAGACCTTGCTTCTCAGATCAGTTCTTCATTCCTCTGGTGACTTCATAGATCAGTGGGTCCTTAAAGTGAAGCCCGTATTCACTCTACCCAGCCTGTGGCTACATCCATTCAGAGCTGGAGGACACAGGCCTAGCCCATCTGCTTGCATCTTAGCATCTTAGCCAGGAGGAAACTGCTGGGTTGGGCAGCATTCTTCTGCTTTCAGAGGCTGAAGAGAATGTCTCTGTGGGTCCCTCTCTAACTTCAGAGCACTCGGTCAGTGGCCTGAACCAATCAGAATCTGGCTTAGCAGGGCAGGGCACTACTGGGAGTCACTCTAGCTAGTACACTCTTTTGCCATAGAGCCACATCCTGGGAAGGGAGGGTTCAGGGGACAAAATTCAGAAAAAGCTTAAGCCAGTCCCTAGTGAAACTTCAGTGTGGGGACAATGTAACAGACAGTGTGGGGACTGGGAAGGGTGGCATGCAAGCTCAGCCTCCTCCAGCAGCCCCAGCTGTGTCCCAATGCAGAGTGCCCAGACCATCAGAAAGGAGAAGAGGCATTTCGGTGGTCAGCGTTCTCTCCTGCCCTGATCCTGTGTGATTGCCATCTCAGCCACAGGAAAGACACCACGCCTGCCCTCTGTAGGGACCTGATCACATCTTGTTCCCCGCCCTCGCCATAGGGCACCTACTAGGCATGGAGGCAGGAGCTACGGGAACAAAGGATGGCTAGCAAGTCATGCTTATCCACAAGACAGGGACTCGTACTGCTGTCTGAGGTGGTTCACGGTCCAGAGGGGAGGGGTGCACAATGAGACGGGAGCACCAGCAATAGCAGAGGCTACACTAGCTGGATGCTGTTGGCTAGCCTGAGCCCAGGGCAGCTGAACTTTAGCACAGGACAGCTGCCTTTTAGACCTACAGACTCACAGCCACCCAATCCCCAATCAATGCTCCATGAACTGGCTACCTGCCCTTCCAAAAATTAGGCTTGGAGAACCTCAAATACCATATGCTTTGCTGTCCACAGCCCTATTCACAAGTCAAGAGTGATTTTCAAGTCTTGATTCTGTCCTTCCAAGTGGTGTGATTCTCATCCAGGTAGGGAAAACTGTGACTTGGCCAGTCAGCACCCTGTGCTGAGCCCAATAATTTTCATTAGCAACTTGAGCAGACTAGCTCTTGACAGATTCACAGGCCTGCCCATAGCAGACCTCTTCTGTGCCTGTGTCCAGTCAGATATGTATGTGGCACATCTGGTATTGTTTCTTGTTTGTTTTTTCACGGTCATCTCTTGCCCTATGTAGGAAACTGGTTTTGGAAATCCCAAAGACACTAAAGTGCCTTATATAAGGCGGTGCAGTTTTGTACAGAACTCTGCTCCCATGTCTTCCTATGTACTTGAATCATTACTAGATTATTACAGAAGCATTCTTTCTAAATATTTTAAAGCACGCATGAACTTACAGATGTGGATACACACACCCACACACACACCCCACACACATATATATTCAGCCTTAAGTAGAGAGTTTAGAGTCAGTATCTGTCTGCCTCAGTATGTCTCCCCCATTTCCCTCCCTCAACAGGGTCTCACAATGTCTGCCTGGATGTCATGGAACTCAGTAAACTCAGAGATCCACCTGCCTTTTTGTGTGGGCCCTACCCCCACCCCCATGCTGGGATTAAGAGCATGGAGCCCCACACTCTACCTTGAGGGTCCTTTAAATGTACTCTAATATTCAGTTAGGTGAGCACTTACTAAGCATCTGTCAAGTCCAGAACGTGAACAGGAGCAGAGCACAGGTTATAAGAATCATTACTGCTCTCAGGAACTCAGAATTCAGCTGAGAGAGAAGCCAAATGCAAGAAAGACAGAGGAGTAGCCAGGGCAGCCCAGGCCTGGCCAACCCCAAAAGGCCCCTCAGAAGGCACAAAAGCAGGGCCTGGGGAATGGGCCAGTCGTAGCAACAGGACCAGACTTTCCCACACACTTCAAAGCATACTAACCTACTGGCCTATTGAATACTCACTGGCTACTCAAGGCCACCAGTTCACTAAGGAGGACATAGACTCAAAAGTTACATGACATCCCATAGCCACTGGCCAACAGGGAGAATGCTAAGAGTACACACCAGGCTGAGAAGATAGGGTCTGAAGTCTGCCTGCAGTCAGCATCCCTGAACATGACTCAGCAGTGGTCTGGCTGGAGGGAGTACATGGGACAAGTGGAGAGTTGGGACAGCCCTTGGCAAGTCTCCTTCACATGCAAAAGGATCTCTCCCATTCTCAAGCCCTCACAGACCTCGCTGAAGCATGCCATCTCAAGACCCCATCTGCCCATACAGGCTGCCCAGCACCCGTCCACGATGCTTGGGGGGAGGAAGTTCATTGGACTCAAATTCTGGAGCTTTTACATAAAGAGAGAAGTCAGGAGTGGGACTCCAGGCTAAGCAGGGCATCCCCTTCATACATTCTTTACCCGGACTGCAGAGCAGCTCAGACAGGATCTCTAGCACACCTGCTCTCTGACTGTTACACATCTCAATGGGTTAGGTGGGGACATGCCACTTGTAGAATCATGCCATTGCTCAAAAGCTTTTGGATATAGGAGTGGTTTGAATTTGGGGTCTGGAGGATTTGGAATGTTCATCCTGCCCTAGAGACTGGACTTCCAGACACCCCGGATCAGTGCTAGTTGGGATCTGCATGACTCGGGCACATAACAGATACATGTACCATGGGTTCTTGGAAGAAGGCTGGCGGGGGGGGGGGGGGGGGGGGCAAAGTGTCTGGTGCCTACCCTTGAAGGAAGAACAGGAAGTAGAGTTACAGAAGAACAACAACCTGTGGTCTTTCTGGGCAGGTCGTGGGAATGCTATCACCATGGCCTTTGAAGCCACATGATAGCAACAGTGCCAGCAAACAATCTGAGCCTTTGTCTGCAGCCGGCCACCTTCCCAGGAACCCGTTGACAACAAGCTCCCTGTCCCTATCCAGAGGCAGCCCTGTACCTTGACCAGGCCACTGGAGCACAGTGTTCCTGTCCACCCCCCTCCGGGGTGGGGGGTGAGGGGGTGGCAAGCAGGATAGGGCTTCTTCCATTAGCCACGAACCTTCATTTCCTCTGCCTTCTTACACTATACTTTCCCAAACAGGATATTAAGGGAAGAGAAAGCGAGGGCTTTCGGGGCTTTGCAGCCTCCGCTCCAGGGAAAATCAGACACTCATCCCTGTCTGAAATTGCTTCACTCGGTGAGCCTGTGGGCCACGGGAGCCCTCCCTCCACAGCCAAGCAGAAAATAGAGTTTGTTTCTCCATTTCCCAGACCCCCCTCCCTGCCTCTTGCCCTCTCCGCACCCCCCTCTAAGGGCTCCCCTGCCTGATCCACAGCTGGGGGCTGGGGCCTGGAGGCTTGCATGCTGCCTTGTACCAAGGCCCAGGGCAAGGCTGCCTCAGCCTGCAGCCAAGGGAGGGAGGAGAGAAGTTTGAAACTCTTTTATTATGTCTCCTCTCATTCACCAGTCCCACTCCATGAAGCCTTCACATAACCTTTCGTCTCCCTCAATAGTCAGGTTTCCAGGTCAACCCCTGGCCTTGCCAGGAGTGCAGTGTGTGTTCCTGGCTTGAGCAAAATGTGCTGGTGTTAAAATATTCATCCAGTCTGGGTTGAGATGTGACTCAGAGAAACACATGCCTAGCTTGCCCCCTCTGCCTCTGCTCCATGCAGGCCTAAGAGGGCTGCACTCTACCTTGATAACGGCAACCTGTTTTTAGACTCTAGAGTCCTGGTTGGTTGACTACAACACTGGGAGTGGACTCAACTAGTTGTCGCCTCTCCAAGGGAAAGGAGAGGGACATTGGATATTTTCTTAGAAGTTAATTCACTCAAAACTGGGCCCTGGGAATATTCTGTCAAAGCAATTAGTCCCTCCCCAACCCTCTGCTGCCCACCCAGCATTGGCTGGAAGCCTACCACTCTCTGGAGAAGGAGGTCCACACAGACCCCTGTGCCAGGGACAGGACCCCTCTTGGGCCAAGTGGGTCAGGCTGGCCCCAGGGATGCTTTGATTACCAGTCACCTAGCTTGATTTCCCTGTTTCCCATCCCCAGCACCAAACCTGCAGAGCCCACCCCGAGGAAAGGAAATCAGCTACCTCCTAGCCCTGGTCTGTAACTAAAGGCTTGAGCTAAATTATACTGCTGGCCTCGGGGAGCTGGGGAGTAATGGCTGGCAGTGGGTGTGTGGGGAAGGGGTAGGTCCAGGCATGTCGAGTCTGCTTTTTCTCCTGTGCCAAGAGTAAGGGGAGCTAGAGAAAAAGTACGATAATGCATAGAGTCCTTCCTGGAGGACCACCAGAAAAGTGTCATACAGTCTGCAAAGAATGAAGACAGACACGCCAGCTGTCCTAGTGAGAGAAGACCTCTGGTCACGAGCAGGAGAAGAAGTAAGACAAAGAAGGGCATGTGGGGGCAGCTAGTGGCAAGGAACTGTTTAAGCTGACATTCTGTCTGGCACACCACTTCCTAAGAATTTGCCTGTCCACTTTGGAGGTGACCTTGGACGGCCTCTGCACCCACTCCTCAGACCCATTTCCACCAAGACAACACTGCTATATGACCCTATTGTCCATTATTGTGACCTCTCACCCTTGCTCAATTCTACCCAGGGCCATGGCAGTCTGTAGGACCCTAAATAGGAGTGGACCCTGGTGGCTTAGAGAGAGTGAAACCTCACAAGATCTTAACTACTGAAGGACAATGTCGCTTGGTTTCTGCCAACCTCTCTCACCACTTGAGCCCTGTGGTCACCCCCACTCCCCAGGCCAGCATCCCAGACCAACATTCCAGCCCTCCTAATGCTTTGCCCTAGGGATATACAACATCCCCCTCCTTGCTGCATCTCTGTATGAATCGCCCATTTCCCTATTTTCAATTATATATTTGACTGACTGCCATTCAGTCTCAGTGTTCACGCCTACAGGGCAAGCTAGACCAAGGTGGAGGAACCAAACCTGTTCATTCTCTAGGGTCCAGCAAAGTGCCTAAGAACTGAGCAGTCACAATAAGTGTTTGTTGAAGGAATTAAAGAGCCACTGGCTGCTGGTTAGCTCAAAGCAGAACCTTACCATGGCCTAGTGGTGGAGCAAGCAGGGCTCCAGGCACTCAAGGCCCGACAGAGGCTTCGCTTCTCTAACCTGTAATGAAGCTCAACCTTTCCACCTCTTTCTTAGTTTCTAATCATGACTTGAGTTGGATAGTTAAGAAGCAAGAGAAGCAGTTATTCAATGCTCCAGAAAGCCTCAGAGATCAGTATCCAAAGGTAGAAAAGCTTGACCTTCATCAGGCCTAATAAAATCTTGCTTCCTTGAGCAGGCTGCAGAGGACCCAACAAGACATTCTATGGAACGCAAGCCTACGGTTGTAGGCTGTGACCAGAATACGGAGCTCCCAAAACCCATCAGAGAAACGGACAAGGCCCGGCCAGGCCCAGCAAAGGCCTGGGGAAGGCTCCCAGGGTTCACAAGCCAAGCATATCTTCATTCAAGTGCGACATTTATAACAATACATGTCCCAAGAGATGGTCACCCTCCTTAGGAGCTACAGACAAAAAAGTCACCTAATAAAGCAATAGGGAAAGGTGGGTGGCTCCCGCCCATACTGTGGGTTCCCCCATTTCTCCACTGTGATCGAAGGCACATTCAGCATGACTTCAGTCTCCCTGTCTTCCATGGCTGATTAAGCAGTTGGGAGCATAGTTTACTGGGAAGAAAGCAAACAATTATCCGCTATCTGAGGTAAACATTACCTTGGTGCTGGAAGCTGAGATGAGGCTCGTTGTCAGGGGGGATTATCATTATAATACTTAAAATAACATTTATAACACTTACTGAAATTACGCCAATGAAGTCTGCAGAGACTCCGGAATGAAATCAGCTCGGTGTGTTTTTATAAGAATACCAAAATCTCTGTCCCTGGGAGGAAAGTTAGAGGCATTAGCGCTTTTTGCCGGGGCCTCCATTAGCTGGTAAAATTTGAATACTGTTTCTGAGGTGAGCGCTAATCTTCTTTGAATCCTCCCAACACATTTTATCTGTAAAAAATTGTAGTTAAAAATTTAGTTTGATGGAGTGATATTTAAGTGCTTTCTTCATCTTACTCTCTGAAAGCGCCCCAGAGAGTCTCCCTGTAATTTGTTCAAACGAAATAATATTTTCGTTTCCCCGTTTCTCTTTGTTGTCTTGGGTGATGAAAAGTAACATTTCTTTTCTTTCAATCCTATTAAGCGAGGCTCTCGGAGTGCCAGCCACTCAATCCAAATGCGATCTGGCAGACAGGCCCTCGGCTTAGAAAACGGGGCCTGCCAACCCCGCTTTCTGTCAGGAGCTGACATGTCACCAGGCAGCGGTTCCAGGCAGTGTTTCCTAAGCAATAACTGTGGTAGCCAGCCAGCTGCGTGGGCCTGCCCTTTGCTCTGGCACTTGCCCTCGTCTCTCCTGCAGCTGACATGCTGGGAACCAGGGCCACAGTGTTCCCATCCTGTGTCCTCCCAGCCTCCCTGCCCATGATTCCCAGAGCACCCTGAGCTGCAGCCACACACCAGCTGCAGTGTTGTTCTCCCGGGCAGGAAGAGCGTGGAACTCCTTCCCTCGTCCCTTCCTTTGTGGGCACAAACTCATCCATACCCCAGTCATCACCAAAACAGCTTGAACTTCCAAACTCCTACTCACTCTTCAAAACCTCTGATCAAATGCTACTTTTTCTCTGAGGCTCTCCCCGGAAGCTTACCACAGCCAGAGGGTGTTATTGAACCAATCATAGTGTAGCCATTAAATACAACTCTACAGATGCTCTGTTACTTTTAAATGAAGCGAAATCAAGCGAGCCGCTGGAAAAGGCCATGCAGTGTAGAAGTGGAGTGAGCAAGATACAGAAGATCATGTGTACCCCAGGCCCTCTGCTCCCACACATGCGCGTACACACACACACACACACACACACACACACACGTGCATACAAACATCAGTAGGAGTGGAAGGGAAATTTAGCAAGGCTTGTAGAGGAGGTACACAGCAGAACATGTATGTTCCTGGGTGTTTCTGACTCTTTCCCCCAACACATGCACATTACATTTTTCAGGAAAAAAAAATCCACACCAGTGAGAAACTTCTGGGGACCATTTAAAATCTCTTCTCTATCTCAGTCCCTTACGGCCCCATCACTCAGTGGCCTCAGGGACCATGCTCCCCATCCATATGTGACAGTTTCTATATCTGTCACACATACTGACATAAAACGGAGATCCTCTCTATGCTCTGTTCAACATGTGGCTCTGGCATCCTCTTTTTCTCCCTGTCCGTGGCAAACAGAGAAGAACCAAGAATGAGGAGACCACAGGGGCTAGCTCTGGACAATGGCCCTGGGGACAGTGGGACAAGCAGACTCTCAGGGCCTTTCTGATGTGATGGCCACAAGTGGCCACGTTGACATGGTGGGTTTCTGATTTGTACCATGAATGCAAGAGCAGGACCCCATCTGACCAGGGAAACCTAAGGACAGTGGCTTTTGGAGTCCTGAGATAAAGCTGCCATGGGACAAGACAACAGCGTTTGTACCTGTGTTCACTGAACTGAACGGTATGTGGGACCCAGACTGTAATGCAGATTCACTTCTTTTCGATATAAAATATCAGTGACATGAAAGTGATTTGAAAGCAAACACATCATGTGGCCACAGAAACAGTAGCCCTGCCAATTTACAAATCCATGAATCACCTACAAAATTATTTGCATACCACATACACACTTTATGCTGCACCAGCATGCACGTGCACGGACACACACAAACACACACAGCGTCTAGCTCAACTGACCAGCACCAAGACAGCACACCTTGTACTGAATGCCCAAGGATAGATAGCAGGACCTAGCATAGTGTGATTCCACCAATAAACACACAGTGACAAGTTGATCACTTGAATAATGCAAAGATCCCAGAACCAAGCACGGCTATCCCAGAAATGCCAACAGTGTGTCGGGAAGCTGAGGATCTGAATGCTATCTGCTGCGTTGCTTTAGGAGTTCAAATGACTTCTTCCCACTGCAAACCGACAGGGACTGGTAAAGCCCGAAGCTGAGGGACAGGCTGGTCACACACCCAGCAGACATAAGCACAGAATGGTGCCCGGATGACCTCAGGTAACCACAGGAGTTGTCCCTGAGGCTTAAAGTGCCCTACCTTAAAATGACATTCATTCATAGCCACCAGCTGAAGACTGTGAAGCCTCAGGAGCCCATCCAGGTCTCAGACCACCAGTTGGAAACAGGAGCTGAGATGGTCACTGCATCAGGGCTGCTGGGTGGTGGGTACTAGTTGGGGCTTCTGCGAGGAATTTGAGGGAAACACAATTCCGCCCCAGTAACAGCTTACTCTGTGAATCTCACAGGGCTTCTATGAAGATCACTTCAGTGGAAGGCAGAACCTCCCTCAGCAGCCTTGTAAGTGAGTGTGGGTACACAGGACAGGGTCTGTGCAGCTCTCATAGGATAACATCCCTGGGGACTCTCTGCCATCCAAGCCCGCCTTAACGCCATCTCTGTCAAGTTTTAAGGACATTACTGAACACAGACTTTCAGAGACTTACTTTCTCAGCAGCTCCACTATGTCCTCCCTAGCCACTAAGATGGAGTGGCAGGAATGTCTGTGTACATCTATTAGCATGTCTCTAACGCAGCAGCACAGGCAAATGGCCACAGTCCACGTATCACCAAGGTTAAGTTTCTTCCGAATCTTGGCTTGTACATGGCATTGTGTCATGCCCCCCCACCCAAGGTCTGTCTTCTGTTATAATTAACCCCGTGATCTCTGTGTATGCAAGGCTCTGAGACCAGATTAGGGCGCCATCTATGTCGTTGCCTCAGTAGAGATCCTTTTCCAGTACTCACTCCCTTTGGTACTAGGGCTCGGGACTTCCACTAAGAATTTGAGGGAGACACAATTCAGCCCTGGCTAATAGCCCACTCTATGGATCTCCACCAGTCTAAAAGGGCACTTCCATTATCTGCCTAGCTCCTAGGCCGCAACCTCCTAGTTCCTCTCGTTCCTGAGTTACTCTTCAGGCTTCTCTGATCATCACCCAGGCCTTCCCAAGGCAAAGGACTAAGAAATAGGTGCAGAACTCCAGAATCAATGACAGTGCCAACCCCTCCATTATTCCAGTGACCTTTGACAAAAAGGACTTGGTGAGTCCCTAGAGGAAACTAAGACTCACACATAGAAGGGCACCCAAAACATGACCCAAGCAAGGTAAGAGAGTAGGGATGTACAGAAACCCTGCCTCTTTAGCACACCATCACCCCGATGGCCACATAGTCTCCCATAGCCTCCCCATGACTCCTACGCAGCAGTCACCATGGCAAGGTCTTGGTGGGCGTGGGAACAGGGTTTTCAGTCACAGCCATTTCGAAGTCTGTCCATGTGTGGGATGCAGCTTGCCTCTGCCAGAGAGGGCATGCTCTGCAATCTGAACAGGCAGACTTGTTAACTGACTGTTGAGTCTAATGTTATACCACTATTCTGCCTCTCGTTAGCAACACAAATTACCAGCAATTAGCTGGCTGACTGTTCAAAGGCAGTTCAATTTCATGTATAAAGAGAACTATATAACGCTTAATGTATCTATCAAATGTAATAGCCCAAACAAAATTAATGATATGAACACAATGAGTGCTTATACGGGGTAATTACAAGGTGTCGGTCATGAGAAGCGTGCCACGGCGTGAGAGGCACAATGCAGGCAAACAGTCACCAAAGTTGTCAAGGCTGGCCCAGCTCTTAGAAGAGCGGGAAGTCACTGTGAGGCACAGTGGAGCTCAGCCTCATCCAGTGACAGGGTAGGAAAGGCTGGCCACTGTGGTATCCCAAAAAACGCAAGGTGAGCTAATTGGGAGACCCAAGGATCGCTTTTTCTCATCTGCAAAATGGGAGAATTCTCAACTGCCTATCAGAAGTCGAATGCACGCCCATATTCGCGTGACAAAGAAAGGGCTTTGCAAGCTGTCCAGGCCTCGCCTGGAGGAAGGCAGCAATGCTGTTGATGTTATTATTATTACCTAGAAACTTCCAAGGTGAGGCCCAGCAGACCTCTTCCCTCCCTCGTCACTAACAGTATGGTGGCACAATACAAATGATGCTTCGATTTAATTACCATCCTTTCTCCCCCTCCGGTAACTAAACATTTTCCTCTGCTCAGTATCCCTGGAATGACAGGGCCATTCCCAGTGTATTACTTGCATATCTATAATTAAATAATTAAGAATTGTTCAAGCCCTTCCAAACACAACAAAAGGCGATGATTATTTCAAACCCACTTTAGGAGAAGTCAAGCCCCGATCAGTTCCATCTTTTGCTAATAGTTATGCAAGGCTGCGCCGGCAGCATTCCCTCTTGCATGCCAGCACACCAATAAATTAAGATATTCCTGGCCGCATCTGCACGAGGGAAATTAGAGCATTACCTGGTCCCCGCCAGTGTGCCAGCTCCGAGCGGCAGGCGCAGCCCACGCTGGGCGACCAGCTGTCTGCGAATGTGGCGTGTGGATCACAGCTCGGAGCCAGGGGATCTCTTAGGAGGTCTGCTCTAATATCAAAACTGCCGCACCGCAGGACTGTTCCCTTCACGGCACAATATTCAAACACTTCTCCCGCCTCTCTTTCCAGATCTGAAACCACAGTGAACCTGGGCCTGGGACCATCCGACATCACAGTCCCGGCCCCAAGAGCCCCAAGGACTTGGATTTTTCATGCTGCCTGGAGCCCTGGGTCCTGAGGTCAGCACCAAGGTACTTTGTTTTCCGAATCCCCAGCTCTGGTTTTCGAAAAGGGGGTGACCTCATTCCAGGTGGGCGTAATGTCATCAGGAACAGAGTCTCAGGTTTCAGGGGGGCACAATGGCACTTGCAAAGGCTCCACGACCAAACAGAATCCAAAAATGGTTCACATACACCTGAGCTCACACATTGAGAGAGGAGAGAGAGAGCTGTTTCCCCAGAAACAAATGGGCATCCCACCCAAATCCCAATGTGCACACTGCGAGGATCAATATTCCACATCACACAAGTTCTTCAGGGCCCAGCCTGCTGCTCTCCTTGGGTTGGAGACCCTGCTCTGGAACCAGCCCCTGTCCTCTAGACGAAGGAAAGCAGACACAAGAGCTGACTAGCCTGGCACATGGCAAGCACGCTGGGCATCGTGGATGCAGCAGAACTGGAGCAGAGTGGGGCTGGGCAACCACTGGGGATGGAGCCACAGAGCTGAGGCCAGGTGCTCGGTACTGGAGTGTGGAAGGAGGCAGAGACAGTCTCAAGCCCATTCAGTAGGACGCATCAGTAGACATCAGGCAGTGCAGAGGATAGAAAGGCAGTCCGGATGGCAGGTCAGCTGGCCTCAATGTTTAGTGGCCTGGAAGACCCCCACCCCCACCCCCAATCCATAAGGTTCCATCAGGAAGAACTTGAAAGAACATTGTGCTGACTCTGACACTTTTAATGTGTACCCACCAACCAAGTTATCTTTCTCAAACCCTTCCGGTGAACTCCTAGCAGTCATTCAGCTTGAACACCAATCCGCTGCCAAACCTCCACTTCCAAATCTCCGCTGGCTGCCTACTGTCTAACTTTGCTCATATCTTCCTTTGCTCCTAGGAGATCAGGACAGCTATCCCTTCCTAACCTTAATCTGGATGCTCTGTGCCTTCCCTGCCCTGCCCCAACCCTATCACCTGATTGAGTCCTTTAGGGTAGAGGCTGTGCTTGTAATTTTTTTTGTTCTTTATTTTTTAATTAATTATTTAATTTATTTATATTCCAAAGGTTGCCCTCAGTACCCTCTCCTCCCAGAGTTCTTCACCCCATTCCCCTCCCCTTGGCCTCTGAGAGGGTGCTCCCCCACCCCCATCCGCTTTCCCTAGGGCATCAAGTCTAGCAGCTGACTGAGAGGCTGTGATTGTCTTGTCCGAGGCTCCAAGGCTCCTTGCTCAACATAGCACAGGGGCAAAGGGTGGCAGGACAAACCAGAAGGCATGAGAGGAAATAAATTCCAAGCTCACAGGAGAGGTCCTTAGACCCTGCACTTGTTCCATCCAGTAGAGGGCTGACTGGCTGCCGTGAGATGCGCAAGCCTAAGGGCCAATTATCAGAGGCTTTCCTACCCGGTGTCCACTGGGGTGTTTCCAGTGCAGCGGGCTAAACACCGCTCTCTCTCTCCACACATCTGAGGCTGAGCATGGAGATCCCATTGGGACCCGTGACGTGCAAACTAGGTCTTCATCCCCCCTGTGTGTGTGCAGGGGTGTGCTACATCAAATTGTGCTGTGTCTTCCTTGGCCTCACGACTAGCTTACATGCCATCTGTGGTGGTCTTAGGGGTGCGTTACAGCCTTCTGAGGCCTTGCCTCGCTTTCCACCCGCTCTACACATCCTCTTCCGTTCAACCACAAACTGCTTATGATCCAGGATGTTTGCTCTCTGGCCTCTCTCATAGGTTGGAAGGTTCTAGAGGCAGAAACAAATCCTACATGTTGTCAATATCTTTCTTGATCTAGAACCAAGAAGGCCTGTGTGGCAGACAAGTCTGCAGAAAGTGCCACCAAACTGCCACCATGCCCCAAGTGGCAGAGGCCGCCAAACAGGCACTCCCCAACTTTCTTGGGGCGAATGACCTGCTCACAGAACTCGACTGTTTCTACACATCTTCTCTGATGGCTGCTCTCCCCTGGACACAGAGCTCTATGAAACAGAGCTTGTAGGAAGCCCCAGAGGGTTCTGCTGCCAGGGCCAATAAGCTTAGACAGGTCCTCTTTCTGAGGTTCCCCAGCCCTTCTCTGGTGAAAGCTAAGGGTCTGAGAGCATCGAGAGAAAAAAAACCAAGGCACACGGAACTACTTCTTCCCACCTCCTACAGCTCAAGGGCCACAGCCAAGGGGAATCCTGACTCTTGGCAACTCTGCCCATGCCCTTCCAACCAAACACTCAACAAAGACTCGAGACAAAAGGTGACTCATTCTCCGGCCATCCATTTTCTGTTCTTCAAATTAGTGTATACACGTTATTTCTCCCATCTCTGCTGCTCACTCAACTCGGGGCTAAGAAACCCAGCTCAAGACCTGATGTGGGTATCACTCTTCAAATGCCCAAATCCCTGTAAAGGTTTAGTGTCTGGCTGTGTGCATTTTGCTCAGTATTAACATGTTCAATGGAGTACTTTGATTTTTTTTTATCTAGACGCCAGAAGCTGGTGAATATATGCTTCATAGCTTCAGATAAACCTTTTGTTCTTCTGGGGCTGATCAGCTGGTGGAGCAGAGAGAGGGAGAAGGGGAGGGGAATTCACAGGGGCTCAGCGGTTTCAAAAAGTCAAATTACCTCTGAGCCATAGCAAGGCTGATAATTTAAATGAAAAAATATATATACAGGCCGCAGCACACAACACCGTCTCTGTTAGGACTTTTAATGAAGCCCCAGTTGTGATGACACTGAAGCCGGGAACGCTACGGTGGGATAATTACTTGGCTCCCACACAGCTGAGTTCCATAGATGCATTATTAACGGCACATTCCTCGCCATAACGAGAGCTGAACAGAGGTAGGCTCACAGACCTTGGCGTCCGCCATTAGCGGCCTGGCACAAACACAAATGAGTGTTTTCACAAAAGCATGCAAAGGTTGTGAAATTCCAATGAATCTGTGCTAGGAGGCGGAGTCATGGGGGAAGGGGAGAATGCCTGTGGGTGTGCGCATACACATATATGCGTGTGCATGCACGCACGCTCATGCACACACACACATACACACACACCTGTGTGGGCAGATGTGACCGGAGACGTCACCTTTGCTTCACAAAGTACTTGGAGTAAGGCAACCTGGGAAATTATGGACTCAGAACACATTGATTTTTCTGCAGCAGATCCAAGCAGCAGCTCCGGTGAAGAATTACTGAGGAAACGAAATCATCCAATTCTCCTAGAACCTGGCTCTGTCGTGCCAGCAACCCCAAGCTCACCTGGCTGGGGCACTGTGCTGCTGCCCAGCTGGACCCACGTGGCACCATCAGGCAGTTCCGTCTACGCCTGGGTTCTTGCCCTGAACTGGCACTCACACGGGCCACATTTTCAAGACATTAAGGTACTGCACTCTTCAGACTCCCAAGTGTTCAAGCAGGCTCTCTCCGTGGACGCCGAGAACTTCTGGAAAGGGTGTAAATGTTGTTTGGATATTCTTGCACTGAGCTAACCCCAATTGCAACCAAGAAAGCAGGCACACGTGCATCCTCACAAGGGCCCTGCCTGATCCTATGGACGTCCCAAACATAGGCTTTACAGCCCTAGTGGCTTAAAGAAGGCTGGTGGGCCACCGTGCCCCAGACCTGTGTTTCTCCTTAGTCTCCTCCAACTTGCTTCCCCCCGAAAGCGTCTGTTTCAAGGTGACCCTGATTCACGAGTTAGCCCCAGCGTCCCCCGCCTGCTCACAGAACCAGGGGCCTCCCAGTAATTAACACCCGCACTTGATGAGGTCCAGCTGGCAGACTGAAGCCGTGCCAGCATCCTCCACTCCAGCCCAGGCGTCTCCAGCCAGCCCCGTGAGGCCTCCTCCCTCCCGCACCGTTCTGGCTACTCTGTCCCCAGAGAAAAAGGCAGAAAGTCGCCCATCACACCTCTCACAGAGCCCTTTGTCAGAGTAAATCGCTGACTGCTCTAGTCTGAAGAAGTCAAGGTGGCACCTCCCATGATGGAGTACCAAGCAGCCAAAGACAGGAGGGGGCTTGTGCCAACCCAGAAATCCGCATTGTCCACACTTTGAGGATACAGTGGGAAACAGCATTGGCTTTGCTTAAGCCATACTCCGTGTGCACAGAGATAGAGCACAGGGGGAGCGAACCAAGCATGGCTGCCTCTGCTACAAAAATAGGATGGGCAGGGAGGCTTTCGAGTTACTGCATCATGGTGGCTGGCACTTCCTGGTTTCACCTGGGAGTCCAACGAGCCACATGCTTACAGCAACAGAGCTTTTCTGAATATAGTGGCGCATCAATAGTTATTGTTTACGTATTCATGTGTACTTCTCTGTATACAAAGCAAGTATCAGTAATAAATGATTTTAAAGTATGTTTACACATGTACAGAGATATCGAGTCTAGAAAGACAAACACTAAGTTGTTAACAACAGCTTCCTAGGAGGTGAGATTAAGATGATTTCTGTTCCTTCTTTCTGTGTGATACACATCTTGTCCCCAGTGAGGAAAATATATCATTTGAGTTTAAACAAACAAACAAAAAGCTTTCTTTAAAGAGTGATGGGTAATTTGCCTTTAGTTATAAAGAACATAGCAATTAGCAAAGTTAATAATGATCACGCTGTCATCAGCCACTCAGCAAATACAGCACTAAAATGCAGTTTGGATCTGTTCCCGCCCCCTAGAAAATCGGCAGACAGAATCGTCCAGACATCACTTGTGGGAGTGAATTGTGTGAGCTGCTTCTCCCAGCATGACCTGTGAGCGTTGTGAATACAAAGGATAACCCTGCGTGCCCTGGTGGCTGTCACTAATGCAGGCCCAGGCAGGAGCGACCAGAGAGCCCAGAAGGACAAAGGCCGAGAGCGATAGGAAGCAGGGTGTGTAGTCAGCAAGGTTGCATGCAGCTGCCTTCCTTCCAGAGCTCAGCCTCCTGGGGAAATCCTAGCCCCAACCTAACTCACTTTAGCTGGCTTTCTAAGAGGGCCCTCTCACCCTTCAGTGTCTCACTTCCTGGCTCCATGTTCTACCAATGTGCAGAGAAGGGGGAAAGCAAGAGGTAGTGTGCAAAGGACCAGAGGGACCAAAATGTGGCTGGGGGTCACACAGGCAGAGTAGCCACCTGCTTCCCCCAAACCCAGATTCTTTCAGTACCTGCACAGCATGGATTGAGAGAAGGTTGCGTAGGAAGGAGAGACCCCTGGTGGTGAATGCCGCCCCCAGCGATTTGGCTGTGACACTCCCACCCCCCAGCTCATTCTGGCCCTCAGAACAAGAGCTCTTGTTCCCAGAGGGCTGAGCAGGCAGCTTTCCTCTGAGGGCCACACCCCTGCCTCCTGGGACCCTTCCAGAAGTCTAGAGAATGTCTGCATCTGCGGAGATTTCTGGTAGGGCTGTAGCGCCTCCCTCAGGCTGCTCCAATCTTAACCAAGGAGCTGAGACGCGGCTGATTCTGGGCTTTTCCAGATGCTGAATGGGAAGAATACGAACCCTGGCAGGAGAATGGGAGGGAGGACTGACCCTCGAGGTCCCAGAAACCAGCATTATACCTGGGTGCTGAAGGAGGAGAATTACTTCCTTCAGAACTGGGTGGACATTACTTGGGCAAATGCTCAGGGACCAGAGAGGAAACTGAAGACTTGGCTAAAGGCTCTGAGAACAGTGCTCCATACCTGTGAGATGCTCTTTCAGGTCCCTCAGGGGTCCCTAGAGGCAACCTGTTCCCTAAAAAGAAGTAAGAATGCTGTCCTCAACTGCTAATGTGGGAGCGCGGCAAAACGTGAGTTCTCAGGACCCCCTTTTCTGTATGGACGAGAATCAAGAGTAGCAAGTTTACTCCTATATGTTGTGCTTGGTAGTTCTTAGACCCAAGGCTAGTGCAGCCTTTCTTTATTAAACAATCCTGCATGGCCGGGCTTGGTGGCACACGCCTTTAATCCCACACGCCTTTAATCCCAGGAGGCAGAGGCAGGTGGATTTCTGAGTTCGAGGCCAGCCTGGTCTACAGAGTGAGTTCCAAGACAGCCAGGGCTACACAGAGAAACCCTGTCTCAAAAAAAACCAAACAAAACAAAAACAAAAACAAACAAAAAACCAATCCTGCATGATCCTTTGTTGCCTCCCACCCCTGATCCCCTCCTGCCTCTTCTTCTCTTTCCATTAGAAAGTTTGTTGAAAAACCCTTACCCAGCAGCCTGGGAATTCCCACTCAGCCCTGCACCAGTAAGGAGTTAGCTCATCATCTTCTCTCACCAACATACAGGGACACACATAGACACAGACACACACATTACACCACACCACGGGGCAGAGAGCAGGGGATTCATCAACATACAGTCACAGACATACACAAAACGTGCAGAGACACCAACAGACAGATGCAAATACACAGCACTAAAGAAACACCCAAAGACAAACACAAAATGAAGAACTAAAACCAAATGTGTTGATCCCATAATCAGGTAGCCAAAGAACCCCCCGCCCCCAGGGCTCAAAGACCCTTTGGGACCCTTAGAAGCAGATGCAGAGGGGGACCAGTGCAGAGGCCTGGAAGGGTGAGGAGGTAGAAATGGGCAGATCACTACAAATCAGGCCCCAGGCCAGCAGCTCACTGAAGGCAGCTGGGACCTTTTAGGACATTTAGCCTCTTTCTCATTTTCATCCATAAACTCTCCCCCAAAACACCAATGTTCTTCAACCCTCTCCAGGTAACCCTAGCCAATAGCTGGAGGGCAGAAGTCATGGATGAGGGATAGGAAAGAGGTGTCACCTGTGTCCACCAGGGCTATTTTTCCCTCTGAATGATGACTGTACAAAAGACAGAATCAAGAAATTACTTGGCAGTTCCCTGCCAAATAAGAGATCCACACGTGACAAACCCTCATGGGGACAATGTCCATCACATACTTCATTGGCAGTAGACAGGCTGAGCATTGAAGTCAACTCTTTTTACAGATTTGCCCCAGGACTCAAGTGGCCTGGAGCAGCCCCGGATGCAGCCTGAGCCTAATTCTCAATCCTTCTATGCAGGCTGGCTCTCCCAGCCTCAATGGCCAGGTCTCTCTCAGGTGAATGAAACTCTGAAATGCAAGCTCCCACAGAAGGGTGCCAAGTAAGAATAAAAAGATAAAGGAGCCAACTATAGACGTGCCACCTCCGTCAGTGTCTACCAAAGTCCCATGTCCTCACTCTTCAGCCTGTAGCCTAGGGAACAAACTCAAAACAAAACCTGAACAAAGTTTCTCAAACCTTGAGCAATTTCTGTGAAACAGTACCAAGCTCTTAGACCATATTCACTTCCCGGAAGAAGAAAAGAGAGAGAAGAAAGAAACATCAATTGTCTTTTTAAACCTCTATAATATTTTGTCAATATTTTTTTATTACAGCGGAGAATGTATAAATATTTTATTATAAACCAAGGGCCTAAAATAAACAGTTTAGTAAATAGTTATTACATTACAAGGAAAAACATCTGTGGAAACGGCTTTCCATGTAATTATTCTTGCTATTTTACATTAGCGCTCAACGTGAATTTCTTTGGCACTAACGTTTCGCTTGTTCTAAATCTTCCTCCTTGTTGCTATTATTAAAATCTTAAAAAGGTGCCAGATCTTAAATGAAGAAAAAAAATGATTCGCTAGAAATTATTCATACCACAGTGAGCCGCTACTAAACCTGGCAGGGGTGCAGTATTTTCGGTGAAATTAACATAAAATATACAACTGCAAATTATCCAGGAAATAGCTATGTTCTTTACGGCATGCTTTTACATTCAGGAAAAAAAAATTTTAAAAAAGGCATGTTCTCCTTCTCCATCTCCCACAAAGCCACAAACACATCCACTCTGGCAAGTTTTAAAGGGAAAGTGATAGATCTGTTAGCAGAGCTCTGGCTCTGGGAAGAGGCTAACACTCACAGTGGGGCAGCCATAGGTGAGCACCGGACAGTATCAACCACGGATGGCCGGGGGGGGGGGGGGGGGGAAGAAAAGAAAAAAAGAAAGAAAAAAAAACCCTAACAAACCCAGGCAGAACTACAGCCTCCTCTCTCCATTCCACAGAATGGATTTCCTATCCAAGGCCTCAGCCCTTCCTCCTAAACACAAGAAAAACTGTAACACCATGTAAAATGCAAATGTCCCTGTAAATATTTTATAAAATTGTTGCATACATCCCAAAAGCTATAGGTCTTAATTGAGAGCAGGCGATTTTTCTAGTCAATATATGGAAATGGAAAATGCTAATTTGTGTTTTTCTACTTATGAAAGACCCTGGAGAACAGCAAGCCACAAATGCACTCACTTTAATATTATAAATATAATTTGGCTCCCTCTTTACCATCCCCACAGCCGTGGCTTTTATCTCTCGGTGGCTGCGGGGGGAGAGGGAGAATCGCTTTCACAGCAATCGCCAGGGAAGGCAGCCCCAGATGACAGCAGTGGGGGGGGGGGGGCGGGCATCAGTACTGCTTCCCCCCACTCCTCTTTGGGGACTGAGAAGCAGGGGTATAGCATGACTGGGCCACAAGCCAGAAAGCTCTGTCCCACATAATGTGTAGCGTACCCAAGAGATAGAAGCCTGAGCAGTGGCCAATGTGGGCCCTGTGGATCCTTTGGCCTGTGGGTCCTGTTGGGCTTTGAGATTCACTGTCTACCTAAGAGCTGTCTCTGAGATGAGGGCCACCTCTTGAGCAGCCCATGGTGGCCAGGGGATGTGAAGAAGGGAGTGTCCAAACTCTAAAGAGGACAAGGCCAGTATCACCTCCATCCTTCTATCAGCACGGTCTTCTAGATACACCCTTACCCTGTGACTTCTGTACACTTGAGGCCACTTGAAACTGGGTTGGTTTGCACTGAGGAATGCAGACACACCAAACATATCTCCACTTGAAAGTTTAATAGGAAAACAAAACAAAACAAAACTCTTGTTAGGTTGATGTGTTGGGGCAGTTATATTAGATTTTAGATATGTTCATTTAAATTAGAATATTAATTTTAGATGTACGAAATCAAATATAATATGTTCTTTTATATTATTTTATGTTTCCTCTTGCTTTGCTCTTAATATAGTTGACAGAGGGTTCCATGTGAAACATGTGGTTCTCATCCTACATCTCTTTGGAAAGCCTGCTGGGTAGGGCACACAGATGTGCTCTGAGAACACGTGCAAGCTGTGTGCTTGGCCACACAGGGCCCAACTCTGAGACTCTGTGTGGTCTTGGTGTCTAGGGTTCTGGGGATTCCCAAATCCTTGAGTCTACAGTTCTAAGAAAGCTCTACAAGGAAAAGGGGTTCCCTCACTGGCCTCTAACCCAAGTGTTAGTTCTTGCCCAATCCAAAAAGGCCACAAAGGCTTGGTGATCAGAGCTACTGTCTCCCCTCCCCTCCCCTCCCTTCACACAATTCAGTTCGCCTTCCTTACTCCATCCCCACAGAAGCTCTGGATGCTACACAAGTCTGTGCTCAGGGAAGTCCAGAGAGCCCTAGACTGCTAAGCATTCATACTTGCATGCACATTTTCAGTTGTATAAACAGAGGCTGCGATAGTCTCAGACAGACCTGTGTAAGGCCGCTTCGCTCAGCCATGGGTGGCAGAATCCAGGGCAAAGGTTCTTCCCAGTACTGGGCTTCATTAGCTCAGCAACACGGAACCCAGGCGGCCTCTATACCATGATTCATAACAGACCCAAAACAGGGATCCCCCAAACCAAAATCAGTGAAACAGCACTTTGATCACACTCAAACAGAACAACAAAATACACAACAGCAAAAAGGAATACAACACCGACCTCACTCCAGCTACCTGCATGGCTGTCATGAATGAATACTGACCCAAGAAGGTCAGACCCAGAGACCATATAGTGTGAGGTCCCACAGAGGTCCTGAAACAGGCAAACTCAGCCACAGTAAAGGACCCAGAATGGTAGCTGGCAGGAAGCTTGAGGGAGAGACTAGCCTAGCAGGAATGGTCTGTTATGAGGTGTGGGAGCTGGCGACGTGGCATCCCTGTGGACCCTCCGTGCATGTAGCATAGGCCTCTGCTCAGAGGAAGACCTTTCCTACTATGGGAACAACAATGACCCCAACGTGGCATCTCACTAGAAATAATGAGCACACATAGCCCTGCAAAGACACCCCAAAAGCTAAGCCAGCAAAATCAAGAGTCTAGAAACCTCTCTAAAACATAAAGACAAAATTCCGAGCAATTTTTCGGTCTCTATGTTCCAATAAGTGCCAACAGAGGCCCCCTAACTGTGGAGACCAGGCCCAGTGGGGTGCCATGAGCTGCCCCCCCTCTTGTAGGGAGCAAGGAGGTAGCTGGTGACGTTTATTACCCGCCTGCAGCGAGACTGACCGCAGGCCTCCTCTGCCTACACTGTGCCATTAGCTGGTAATGGCCCCAGAGGCTCCCGGCCAGACCCGGGCTGTGCGCACTTGCAACACCAGTGACACTAATGACCGCCACATTGTGCAGATAAATCATCATTGCTCAGAAGGGGCCCCGGCTGGCTGGCGGCCTCTGAGCTTCATTTCAGGAATTTTCCTAATACTCAGCTGCCTCGTGCGGGGTGTTCTTGGGCAGACACATCATCTGCAAGTTTCTCTAACGCAGCTCTGCTAAGAAGGGGCAAGAGAAGGAAAGGGGGGACATTAGCCTGCGCTGTGCCACAGAGGTCCCAGGTGGGGGCGGGGAACCTGTGGCCTGGAGCAGAATCCTTGTCTGGGATTCCTCGGGCATCCATGTACCACACACACACACAAAAATGGCGATCTAGGGACCACTAGCAGTCCAAATCAGAATTCCACATGCCAGGACGTTCCATGCTTTACAGAGCAGCGGGGCATGGCAGTCAAGGCCATAGATGACCACAATACCCGAGTTCCAACCCAGCACTGACACCTGCTGGCTGTGTGTCCTCCAGCAGGTCCCTTTACCTCTGTATGAACAAAATGAGGAGACTGGGGTGAGACTCCAGAGTTCAGCACCCAGGACATCGGTACTATTTGTGGCTAACATTACTATGGCCCTTGTCCTACTAACATGGAAAGCACAGACCACAACGGTCACTGTAAGATACTAGTAGCTTTCTGCAGATTAGGACTTGCACTGTGGGTCCCAGGAGGGAAATGCTCATAGCTGCACTGTTCATGGGAATGAGTGGCAGCCCACTATGGCCACAGAGGCAGCACTCTGGAAAACAGTGTACACTGACGCCTCAAGTTAGTGCAGGGTGGGTAGAGGAGGTTGGGAAAGCTCCAGGCTTACCCCTGAGACCTGCTGACAGGAAAAGTCACCCTCAGCCTTAGGATCAGGAAGTGATGCTAGCTCCCATCCCAAGGGCATCTGGAGAGCAGCCACAGCCCCGCCCTCTTGGAGGAGGGAACAGAAAGTAGGTAGCCTTGGGCATAAACACTGATTCCTCAGGGCCCATAGCTCCCACTCTCCTCTCCATTCCTGCCTGACACTTGGCCCAACTCTATGGATGATGGTCCATACTCTGCCTCTCAGCCTTGCTGTGAGTCCTTCCCCAAGTTCAAATCAACTCAGATCTTACACATGGTGCTACTCAATTATTGTTTGAACAGAATCAATCTATCTTTCTTTCTTTCTTTCTTTCTTTCTTTCTTTCTTTCTTTCTTTCTTTCTTTCTTTCCTTCTTTCTCCTCCCTTCCTTCTCCCTCCCTCCCTCCCTCCCTTTCCTTCCTTCTTCCTTTCCTTTCCTTTCATTTTTTTTGTTTTTTTTGAGACAGCATTTCTATGATCCTGACTGGCTGTCTTAAAATTCACTTTGTAAACCAGGCTGGCCTCTAACTCAGAGATCCAACTATCTCTGCTTCCCAAGTGCTGGGATTAAAGATGTGCACCACCACCATCTGGTTTAAAGTTATCTATCTATCTATCTATCTATCTATCTATCTATTATATATGAGTGTCTAGATTTCAGTAGTATTTGTTTATTTATCTATTTAATATGCCTAGATGTATATCTGTGTACCATGTATGTGCCTAGTGCAGAAGGCCAGAAAAAGCATGGGTCCCCTGGGACTGGAGTTGTGAGCCACCCTGATGGTTTTCCAGTCCTCTGAAAGAACAGTCAGTGCTCTTAACTGCTGAGCCATCTCTCCAACCCTGAGCAGAACTTAACTTCTAACCCATCATGTTATTCCATGCTCAACAGTGTCCTCAGCTTTCTGGATTGGGACAGAGATAGTCTATTCTCAGCCTCACTCTGTTTAGGCCCCAAAATGACCAAAAGAGAGACCAGGGCCCAGTTCACTGATTCCTCTGCCAGGAAGTTCTCCCTGATCTCTCTAGTACCCCTCCCTCTGTCCTGCCAGTCTCTCCGACAGCACATCTCTCCCAGCCTCAGAAGCTCAGCAAGCAGTCCCACCACAGTCCATACTGTAGGACACAAGGCCTCTCACATGCTCTCCAACCCCAGGATCCAGGCTGGTATGGGGTAGAGGTCGCAAGTGCTGCCCACGGTCAGTGCTGCTGTCAATCAAGAGGCAGGCCTGTATACCATGGCCTGCATAGGGAGGTTCGGGTGGAGTCAGTGTTCCCATGGGGACAGGTACACGCAGCCCCTCCCATGTGGGAATGTGCTTGATAAGAGGTTGGCCTGGTCAGGAGACTGGAGCCTCAGGAGTTCCGCCCACAAGCCAGGTGTGGACCAATTTCCTTCTCCTGGGCTGTGCATCTTCAGCATCCGGGAATCACTCCTTGCTTGATTCAAAACCAGGTCAGAGAAAAGTGGCTCTCGTTTCCGGAAGGGGTGAGCGGGCCTCCCGGGGAAGAGTTCTGCAAAAGTCTCTAAACTGAACATGAGAGACGTGTGGGAACCATGTCTCATTCCCTTGGCAGCCCCACAGCTGCCAAAATTACTGACAAACTGACCTACAAAGAGTTTCTATTTTGTGAGAAAACCCCAAAGGTTAGCAGCGGAGCCGCGGGCAGGCGAGATGCGCCACGGAGCGGAAGCCTCTCCAGCAGCACCAACACCGTGCCCAGGCAATTCAGCTTCCTAAAGTGCCAAAGAGGGGAGGAGATGCTACAGCCGTGAAGACGGGGTCCCAGGCCGTGGCCAAGGGGCAATTCTATCCCTAAGATCCTAGACCACTGCTGTTATCAGGGACTGCCTAAAAGAACTGAGCCTACACACCCGTACGGTGAAGGCCTATCACTCAAACAATTGTGTGTCAATTAAACATTACCTTTGTAGACATGCCATACAGGTAACACATTTCTCCAGGAAGTTAGATACGAAGTTCATGGTTTAAAAGACCACCTATTTCAGGACCCCAAGTTTCCCACTTCATGTTTGAGGATGCTTGGGCCATACCTGTATGTCACGCTAGGAGAAGGGATTCATTCATCCGTGACCTGTTTATTATGAGAATGTCACAAAGTACTCATCCCTGCCTCCATCCTCGCCCTGAAATTGTCCCTTCGTAGCTGGCAGGAACAGAGGCAGGGCAAGAAATAGACAAATGCAGAGTTACCCAATCCCCTCCAGCAAGGTCCATAATGTCAGAGAAAGCTTTAGACAGCAGCAAGGCCAGCAGATATGGATGAAGGACCAAGTGGATGACCTGCACCCAGATTTTGATGATGGGGAAGCAATAAAAAGTAGGTCAGAGGTCAGAGACTACCCACAAACACTCGAGCAGGACCAGGCAGCCTGAACTCCTCTGCACTCTCCTCCGCATCAACCTTCCTCCCACTTTGATCTTGAAGAGCACGGAAACCCACTGGCTACCCACCAGTCTGCTCCGCTAACTAGGACAGTGTCCACCTCCGGCACTGGAGCCTGGGGTCCCAAAGGCTGCAGGCCTCTGCAGACCACCCACCAGGACAGGCTGACATAAAAGTGTTCAAGACCTCTAAATGATGGGAGGAACAAGGGGTTCCCAGGTAGAGCTTCCCCACCTCAACCGTAAAATCTACAAAACCCTCCTTGCAGAGCAGAGCGCCCTTGCCACATATCTCCACTCTCCCGGGATACCTCTCATCCGGCGGCCCAAGGGCACCCTCAAGAAGTACACCTGTGAGATTATGATTTGAGACAGATCTGTTGGCCTCGTTTCTGGAGTCTCCTAACAGCTCCAAGGTTCTCACTGAGCTTCTCAGCTAGCAACAGCAGGTGTGGTGTGGCCCAGAATCCTCCCCACCTCCCCACGATACAAATCCTAGAGGCGGGGCAGGAATTCGTGTTCAAGCGTACAGCATCCCAAGCTCCTCCTCTGGAAGCAGTCACTCAAAGAGGACAGTTTCGAACGTTTGCCGAGTGAATAAGGGAGATCCTAAATGTGAAGTGTGCACTGGAGAAATTTTTCATGAAGGAGAGAGGAAACAGAATTCAGGGATGTCAGGGGTGCTCTGTATTCAGCCATCTCTGTTCAGCTGTGTGACCTCGGGCAAGTGTTTTTCCTTATCTGGTCCTGACTTTCTTAGCTTTGGCAGAATCTACAGACCATTCAAACACAGTTCCTGACACACAGTTCCTGACACAGAGAAGCCCTCCTGGAGTCGGAACCAAGCCTACCCTGCCTGTGGCCGCTCTAACACAGGAAAATGAAACTGAATTTCTCACTAAATGAGAGCTACCAACCTGCCCTTAGTCCTGGAAAACTGTGAGCTGGGCAAAGAACATCTCTGCATACCCCTCACCTGCCAGTTAATTTCCATTTTAAATAAACACAATTTGAAGGCCATGGTGAGAGCTGACAGGTGGTGGATACTCGGCTCAGGGTTGACTGACAAGGGTCAGTCAGATTTCAGACACTGCCTAATAGTGGCCAGCAGACTGTGAAAGAACAAAACCAACCAAACCGCCTGATGGAGAAAGCAGAAGACTCTTCCAAGAGGGGTTTCAGCCTCTATGAGATCAGCACACCTAGGACAGGGTGCTCAAGACAACGGAGGGCAGTGATTGGAGCAGAATGGGCTGTACCATAGCCGTAGGTGTGGCTCCCACTGCAGTTGTAATGGCTCTGAGCAAGTCAGCAAGAGCAGCCATGCTACAGAAAAGCCCCGTTCTCTAGGGTCAGGAGAAGAGCAAGATCCAACCCATTTCCATATGGGTTAACTCTGAGGGCTCAGGTATCAAGGGAAGGTCTGCAGGCTGGGGCTCACAGGGGAACCCCAAGACAGTGGGGGAGTATAGCAGTGCTTTTTACAACCATAAGGGAAGTCCTAGATCAAATACTGACCCTGCAACATTGTCTGCCACATGTGACCACATGGCCTTGGAACATAAGAAAACCAAGAGGACATCCTTGTTACCCATTTTCTTTCACTGAGCAATGTCCTGCTGTCCCAGAAACAGGGTTCCCAAATCTCCAGGCAGAGATGACACAAGCCACGTAAAGGCCATCTGACCCTGAACAGCAATCATTCAGTGGTATCCTGTCGGGACACCTTCTCTGCTGACAGCCAGAAAGGGAGAGGGACATCTGGAAGAAGAGGCAAAGGCAGGCATCTGAACCCCAAATGGCCTGCAGGGACACACTCACCCTCTCTTTTTTGGTAAAATAGGTATCAAAGGCACACACTACAATAGACAAAGCCGTCACACGGGCAGCAGCTAAGGATGGTCATCCTTCAAAGACGTCTCCTTATTAGAAAGCCCTTGTGCAAAGCTCACTTGAAGGGGTTTTATGGTTGCTGTACTGTAAAGGGGGCCTCTCTGCTCACTACAGCCTGTGCAAGGTGGTGCAGGGTGATCCAGTCATAAAATTCAGACATGAAAGATGGTACATTGGGCTGAGTGAACAGAGAACCTGTATCCTTTAAGGCTTCGCTAAAGCTACAGAGTTTTGTTGTTTTGTTTTGTTTTTTAAAACTACGCTTGCTAACTGACATATAGGAATCCAGCCCTGAACGAGATGCTGAGGCTAGATTAGCCAACGGAAATGTCTTCTGGAAGCCAGTTTGTGCCAGTCTCTTGCATTCCTATTCGCACCACCACCCTAACTTTAAAAGAGCAGCGGGCAGAATCCTTTTCCTGAAGAAGATGGGCTGAGCACCAGGGTTGTTTCAGTCCAGTGACAGAACAAGCAAGGCTGCTACAGCACAGGTCTGTAATTAATTCACACATTCAACTGTTAAGTCCAGAAATATGTTCATGTTGACAATTTGCATTCGATGCTTCAAAAACAATCTGTCGTGCTTTCGTTCGCAGAGCCATCTCGGAAGTGTCCTGACTCTAGTACCTACCCAAGTAGTGCCTGGAGCTGCAGGTTCCTGAGACGATACCCTGGGGATGGGAGAGGAGGCTGAGAATGCTCAGCTGAGTAAATACTGTTTGCGCAAGAGTTGTCCCTCTGTGAAGGGACAAGACAACCAAGTAGCCCATGAAATTCCAAGTCCCATAACAGCTTGCAGCCCTCAGCGACAGGGCCTAGAGAGCTCTCTCTCTCTCTCTCTCTCTCTCTCTCCCTCTAGCTCCTACTTCAGTGATTGCCGGATGCCCAGCCCCCAAAACAGCCTGAATTGGCCTAGCATCTGGTTCAGCCTAGCATCTGTCCACATGATGAGCCAAGGAGGCTCCCACCCCAGCCTGTCCACCCCATCGGCTCCCAGGATAACATCAGCGTGTGAAGGATGGTTGCCGGGGAGGAAGAGAAAGACCACACAGGAGCGTGGACAAGGTCTCGTTACCATCCACTTCATGCTGGGCGCTGCTGGGCCTGATTTACAGCACTGAGGACCAGAAAGCAGGGGCCTGCACAGCAGACCTTCCTCCTGAGAGAGGGAGGAACTGGAAGCGATGCTGCCCAGGTCTCAATGCCACTACTCTCTATGAGACCCCCATGTTTCTGAGACACTGCTGATTCTCCCAGTAGCCTGCTTAGCTTCTAGATGGGTGGACCATCTTCTGCTTAAGTATTGGGAACTGGACAGAAAAGCAATAAGACCATTCTGACAGGAAACAAGAGGGGAGCCCACTAGAGACGTCAGGACCCAAGTAAGGATTCACACAAGGATCCCGAGCTTCCTTTTTGCCTTCTGTACCTCAGGCTTAGAGCAACTCAGAAGCATCCACTAATGTTTTAAAACAATATTTTTGCAAAAAAAAAAAAAAAAGATCCTGGGATTCCTGCTAGCAATGTTTAACGAGTCATCAATATGGCCTATGTCCTTATGTTACAGTGAGGTCAGGGAGGTCCAAGGAGAAAGTCAAGATGTTCCTCCTCCTAGATGTGACCAACCATTGCAAGGGACTGCCATGCACTCTCCTAATGACAGTGGAAACCAGGGAGCAGGGGTGAGGCAGCTTGCCACCCCTACCATGACAGACACTGAGGTTTAGCTGAGAGGCTAACTCTACCGTGGCTGGCTATAAAGATGGTGCCTGAGCCTCCTCTCTTTCCCTAAGGTAGAACAGAAAGAACTCAGGTGTGACAGAAGGTCTAAATAAGAGCCAGTGTTTCACCACCTAATCTAAAACATGAAGGTTTCAATCAAAACCATGCACCCTCAGTGCTCAGAGCAACACATGCTCAGCACACATGTATACATGATTTCCATCTTCTTCCAGAGTTTCTCAAATTAGCCTTGACACAAAACAAAAAGTTATATTAACACTGATAGTAATTCTATAAATGCAAAAATAAATAATTAAGATAACTACAATAACACAAAGAAAGGTAGTGTTTTCTACATTACAGTTGAACTGGTAAAATGATACAAACCATATCTATAAATGCTATGTATATAATTTAATATCAGCAGAAACCATTCTTAAAACCATGCAGGAACTGAGAAGATGGTTCAGCTGATAAAGTGCCTGCCACCCAAGCACAAGGACCTGGCTTCAGATTTCTGGGGACTGATGGCCATCTGGTCTGGCTGAATCTATAAGCTCAGTGAAAGATACTGACTCAAAATAAGATAAAACAGATAAAACATAACAAAATGGAAAACAATAGAAGAAGACACCTAACATTGACCTCTGAAGGATTTCAAGGTCACTGGAGAAAGAAAGAAAGAAAGAAAGAAAGAAAGAAAGAAAGAAAGAAAGAAAAGAAAAGAAGGGAAGGAAGGAAGGAAGGAAGAAAGGAAGGAAAGAAGGAAGGAAAGAAGGAAGGAAGGAAGGAAGGAAGGAAGGAAGGAAGGAAGGAAGGAAGGAAGGAAGGAAGGAAGGGAAAGACAAGAAGGGAAGGAGGGATAGAAGAAGGAAGGAAGGATAGAAAGAGAGAAAGAGAGAAAGAAAGGAGGGAGAGGAAGAAGGGAGGGAAGGAGGAGAGAAGTCGTGCATAGTGCTTTTTCCAAACATGATGGACTATAACTAGAGATTCACAATGCAAAGGACACAGGAAAAACTCCAAACCCTTGCAAACTGAATAATGTACTTCCAAATAAACATAGACTAAAGAGGAACTTCAAGGGAAATTTTTAACTATACCTAATTAGATCTCAAGAGATGGTTCAGTGGTTATAAGAGTACTTACCATGCAAGCATGAGAACCTGAGTTCAAATCCCTGGTGCTCACATTTAAAAGGCCAGGTCTGGCCATAAGTACCTGTAACTCCATGCTATGGATCTAGTTCCAATTTCATTGAGGGACTGTGTTTCAAGAATAAGGCATGAGTGACAGCATAAGATGATACCTGCCACCCACCTCAGACCCCTGCATGCATACATACATGAGTGTATATAACCACAAACACATACACATATGCACATATATGCACACATATAATAAATGGATAAACAAACTATATTGAATTGAATGAAAATTAAACTATAATATGTTAAGAATCTGAGAAGCGGGGCTGGTGAGATGGCTCAGTGGGTAAGAGCACCCGACTGCTCTTCCGAAGGTCCAGAGTTCAAATCCCAGCAACCACATGGTGGCTCACAACCATCCGTAACAAGATCTGACTCCCTCTTCTGGTGTGTCTGAAGACAGCTACAGTGTATTTACATATAATAAATAAATAAATCTTTAAAAAAAAAAAAGAATCTGAGAAGCTCAGCTAAATCAACGCCAAGAGGGAAATTCATGATAGGAAGTGCACAGAAAAGATAAAAAGTCTCAAAAAACTTTCAATTCTAAACCTAGAAAATAATACTCTTTAAGCAAGCAATAGAGAGGAGACAACACAGATGAAATCAGAAATCAAGCAATAGAAAATGCACAATTGAAAATTAATTAACAAACAGTTGGCTCCTGGAAAAGATCAATAAAATTGACAGATCTCTAACAAGACTGAAAAATAAAGGGAGGTGGGTTTACAGAATACCAGGATCAGGCACGAAGGCAAGGCTATTCTTATGGATGCGGGACAGAGAAGGGGAAAAAAGCCACATACAGAAGTTTTAAAAAGTGGAGGACACAAACTAACTTTTGAATAACTTATTTTAATTTTATGTGCATGGGTATTTTGCCTGGAACTGGAGTTACACACAACGGTCAGCTGCCATGTGGGTGCTGGGAGTTGAATCCCCATCCTCTGGGAAAACAGTCATTGCTCTTAACCACTGAGCCATCTCTCCAGCCGTGCACTCTTACCCCTCTTATTCAACATCATCTTCAAGCCAAGTGTAAGCCAGAGAAACAATATAAGAAAAGGAAATAAAAAGCACATAGACAGGACTCTATAAAACCTTCCTATGGGTGACATGATGAGCTAGGTAGAAAAATCCCACAAATACAAATTTTATTCTAAAATTAAAAAAAAATCAGACAGCTATGTGAATTGAACTTTTTTAAGGATACAAGACTGGGCACTCAAAGATCAACTGTTGCCATATACTGTGCCACATGTCTGTAATGTTAGTACTCAGGCAGTACGTAGAAAGATCAAGAGTTCAAAATCATCCTTAACTGTACATCAAGACGTACAATTCAATGAAATGATAAGCCCATTACACTTCTAAATCTTTATAAGTAACAAACATTTACACATAGAGATTAAAAATATAATATAATTTATAATTACTAAAAACAAAAAATAAACATTTAAATCCATAGACACATAATACACTAAGAGCCTTTAAAAATGTGGTTTAAAAAAAATCAGAGAATATCTAAATGCATGAAAGGAGATACCGTGTTAATGGGCTGGAAAATAGAACACAGTACAGATGCTCCCCATGTGAGCATACACTTGTAACACAATTCTTGTCAAAACTACAGCAAGAGAGTGGATACCTCAGTTACACAGGTAAGACGCTTGTGACTTACAGAGACTTGAATTTGGTTCCCAGGACCCACATCAGGCTGCTCATGCCTGTAACTCCAGCTCCAGGGGTCCAATAGCCTCCTCTAACTCCATGGGCACCCTTACACACATGACTTTCATAAAGACATAAATAAATAATAAATGACTATATATTAAATGACAGTAAGAATTTCTTTGAGTTCAGACAAGATTATTCTAGGATTCATCTGAAAAGCAAAGGAACTGGAGCATGTAGGACAATACTGAAAATACAATTTCAAAGAGAGGATTGGTCTACTGTGTTTTAAGATTCACTTTAAGCTGGGCCTGGTGGCACACACCTTTAATCCTAGCACTCAGGAGGCAGAGACAACTCAAAACCAGCCTGGTCTACAGAGTGAATTCCAGGACAGACACAGGGAAATCCTGTTTGGGGGTTGGGATCAGGTTTACTGTCTAGTAGCAGCATTCAGGCATGTATCACTGACAAAGGAACAGACACATTCGTCAATAAAACCCAGAA
This sequence comes from Mus musculus, assembly GCF_000001635.26. Taxonomy (NCBI): domain Eukaryota; kingdom Metazoa; phylum Chordata; class Mammalia; order Rodentia; family Muridae; genus Mus; species Mus musculus. The sequence goes on from NC_000074.6 coordinate 87,763,174, forward strand.
ATAGACCCACAAATTATGCCAAACTGGTGTTTGACCAAGGTTCAAAAACAACTCAGTGCAAGAATGATAGCCTTGTCAACAAATGATACAGGGGCATTTCATTAAAGTGAACTCAAACAGACGGGATCTACCCAAGAGGTAGAATGTTAAGTTAGCAAAACTCAGAGTGAACCACGATAAAAACGTGACATACAAAACCTTTAAAAATGACAAAGAGAAAACCCTTAGAGATCCAAGGGGAAGGAAAATGATCTTAGATTTAGCTCCAAGGGTACAATCCTTAAAAGAAAAGCTGATAAGCTAGGCCCCTAAAAGTTAAAGGTTTTACTCAATGAAAGATTCTGTTGAGATGAAATGATAAGGTACAGACTAGGAGAAACATTAGCAGAAGCACATATTGACAAAGGACTAGTATCTATAATATATAAAGAACTCTTAAAATTCAACAATAAAAAAAATCCAAAAACCTAATAATCCAATTAGAAGAAGAAGAAGAAGAAGAAGAAGAAGAAGAAGAAGAAGAAGAAGAAGAAGAAGAAGAAGAAGAAGAAGAAGAAGAAGAAGAAGATAGTCAGGTGGGAGTAGCGTACACCTTGAATTCCAGCACTCCAGAAGCAGAGGCAGGTGGAGCTAAAGCAGCCTGGTCTGGAGAGTGAGTTCCAGCCCAGCCTGGACTACACAAAGAGACCCTTAAAAAAACAAAAGAAAAAAAAATATGAAGACATATTCTAACAAAGAGTAAGCCAGTGGCAAATAAGCCCACAAGAAAGATGTTCTAAACCATTAATCATTAAGGAAATGCAAATTCAAACTGCCTTAGCTATCATTGTATATTCTAATAGACTAGCCAGAGCAAACAACAAAAGTAGCAAACACAGCAAATAACAGCAGAGTCATGGAAAAAAATCTTTCCTGCCTTGCTGGTCAAAAACAGGATTCTGGAAAGCAGGGAAACCGGCTCCCTGCTTTCCTAAAGTCAGATATACAAGTACTACAGATACAACAGACACACTCCTGAGCTTTAATCCCAAAGATAACTAAGACTCACAGGTAATACCACTCACTACATTCTGGAAGTGACACATGACAGTGATGGAGAACACATTGCCAGTTTCTAAGGAGTGCCATAGCTTCAAGCGACTCCTGTGGCCATAGAAATCCAGCATCCACACACACACTATAACACACAGAAGCTCCAGGCTAATCGAACCGTGCATATTTGCATAACCCCTACACACATTAAAGCACCTCTGAATTCCTTATGATACCCAGAGCAATGAGACAGTTGTTACTGCCTCCTCTCCAAGGGGTGACAAGGAGATGTACATGTTCTTTACAGATGCATCTTTCCCTTTTCAATACTTTTTAAAGTTTTGTATATATGGGTGTTTCTGCTTGCCTGTATGTCTCTGCAGCATGTGTGTTGCCTAGGGCTAGAAGAGGGCATCAGATCCCCAGGAACTGGAGTTGTGAGCTACCAAGTGGGTGGCGGGGAACTGTGGAAGAACAAGTGTGCATGACCATTGAGCCATCTTTCTACTCGCTCTCTTTTACTTTTTTTTTTTTTAATTCCATTTTTGATCCATGGTTGGTTATATCCGAGGATCTTGAAGCTGTGCATAGAAAAGGACTTGTTTTGTACTTATTCTGAGCAAATGGTGGTTTGTTTCAAATTCAAATTTAACCAACCATCTTGTAGTTTCAGTTTCTAACTCTAGAAGCCTAAGAGAGATGGGTAGAACAGGAGGAGTCTAGAACCACCAAGGCCATGCTCAGAAAAAGGCAGGTGGGGAGAAGAGAAGACTTGGGAGACATCCAGGAACAGGCAAAGACGTACCCAGTTCTACAGAGCTGCAGGCAGGCCTAGAAACTGTACACTTTTTGGTTTGTGGATAGTGATCAGGCAGACCCCATATGGAAAAATCTGAGCAGGAAGACAGGAAGGCTCAGAAAGAAGATGTCTGAGCTTGTGGAAGGCCTGAGACTGCAGTGTGAATCAGAGGTTATTGGGTGCAGGGGCATGCCCCACTTGACCCCCAACCAACCCTGGGCTTTCACCAGGAACTGCTCCTACCCAGAGTGCAGCTGTTCAAGTGCCCAGGTCATGAAAGGCCAGGCTAAAAACCCTTCTGTGCTCACAGGTGTCATGCCCAGCCTGGGACCCCTCCTGAAAGGCTGCCATCAGCACCGGTCCTCCAGGGCCTCCCTTATCTTCTGTGCTCTCTATGTTGTCATGAGCTCCCATGCTTCCTTCTTTAACATGTTTGCTCCTCATTCTGCTGTCACCTCCAGGTGGCAGGGACAGTTTTGTTGGCTGTGACACTCAGTGCTTGGCACACAGGAATAGAGGAGCAAATGCAATGGAAACCCCTGTGGTTGTCGCCATGCCTGCACATGTCCCACAGCCCTCGGGAGTAAGACATTCCTGAGCAGAGGTCTGGGATGCAGGCTTCCCAAGGCCACAGAGAGCTCAGCTTGTTTGCATGCACCAGGGGCTCCATTACTGCCGTTGTGTATGCAGATATCTTTAATCAGATGGTAGTCTTTCTGTGCTCCCAGTGTCTTCTATGTGCCAGGCAGTGTGCCCTGTCTTTTATCTCCTTTAACCAGCCTAACCTGCCAAAGAGACTCCAACAGATGGGTGTGAGATCCACTGTACACTGTATCTACTGTATGGTCTCACAGAAATGGACGCCTATCCTCCTCTCTAGAATGCCTGCCCTACCTTTGGGGGTCATGACTCCATTTTACACAGCCACAACAATCTAGCAGGAGCAGCTTTGGGAGCTTCGGAGGTCAGAGGTTCTCCTTTGCTTCCACACTGACTAGGTGGGAAGAAAGGCAGCAAAGGAGAACAGAGCTGAGAGCAGTGAGGCAGGGTTGCAGGCTTGTGTTGAGTTCATGGAGCCCCTGGATTCAGCCACGGCTGAAGTCTGTTTCCTACATATGCTCAGAGTTTGCTGTGACATAAACCAAGGGTCAACTCTCTTGTCATACTGCCTAGAGTTTTACCCGAAGGATTCCACATTAAAACTGGGATGCGCTGCAGAGGAAGAGCTCTAGAAGAACACCAAGTGTCTGCCTGCACGGGACTTGCTCTAACCACCATGGCCTTTAGGGGCTCCACATCCAGCAAGGCTCCATTTATTTGATTTATTCACACCTTAGTGCACTGAGTAAAATTTTGATAGTGAAATGTTGATTTAGTAAAAATCAAAACAAACAAACAGACACACACACAAAACAAACAAACACACACACACACACACACACACACACACACACACACACAAACTAAAAGCACTAACTTCCTAAAGGAAGTTTAGGGTTTTCAACTGTACCCCAGGCTCACAAGGTCATGCTGTTCATCTTTAGGAATCTGTTTCCCTTCTCCCCAGTTCTATGTCCCAAGGTAGGTGAGCTGGGGACCCCCCCCCCCTCCCACAATACAGTCACAAAACTACAAAGCCAATCAGCCAGGGCAGCTCCAACTGCTGCAGGGATTTACCGAGTGCTCCCCACTAGGCCTTGGAGGCCCACGAGGAAGGGAGACACAGCTGGTGTCCAGAACTAATATGAAGCTCTGATAGTTACTGGAAGCTCAGGACACAGGAGGCCATGCTCTGGGGCTCCCACTGGCCACAGGACCCTTGATGTCTCTCTCTTATCACCCTGGGTAAGTATCAGCAGGAAGCAGATTCAAGGGGATCTGAGTCAAGCCTTTGGATGACCACAAAGGGCATCCAATCAGTTAGCACTGTAGGCCACCAGGTCCGTGGGGATGTGAGGGAAAGAAAGGATGGACATATTTAATGAGCTGGTCCATGCAAGGTGGTACTGGGCCTGTCCTTCACCCTCCAACACCAGCTTTGTGACTACTGCCTCCTGGCATCTAACTTGCCACTTCCCATGCCTACTGGTACTCTCTCCTTGGGCAGGTAACACCCTTGAGTTTCTCTTTCTGAAAATGGTTAACACTTCCTGAGACATTCACACCCCTCAGCATCTGGTGCTCATCCTCTTGTCCTAGCTGGGGACCTGGAGAGTGCAGGGGACACTTCTCACGCCCCTCAACTTCTTTCCTCTGCCTCTCCCAACCCCATTCACACCTACAACACAATGACACCTCTTGCCAAAGACAGGAGATCTCTCTGATTTTCCACACCGAACCAACACCCTTCCCAGGGATGCCATCCTGTCTGTCTGAATGGCATGCTCCTCACACACTTCTTAAAAATGCCTCTGCTGTCTCAACTGGTCCTCAGCTCCACCTCTTGTGAACAGAGGTCTAGTAAGCAGGTTCTTAGTCCTGTGGCCTGAGTTCAGATCTCCACCCTGTCATTTCTCAGTCCTCACTTTCCGAGTAGCTTTGTGGGTATGGGTGGGAGTGGAGGGGACAGAACAGTGTGTCATAGGCCTTAGTGTGCATCACAGAAAGTGACAACAAATAAGCCTGCCACTTGATAAGCTTCACCAGACATAACCAGTCGTTACCAACTGCCTTGCCAGCCCTAAAGCTCCTGTTCAAGAACAATAGCCTCTTCTACCTGACATTCAGGAGCAGGTCACCCAAGACCTGTAAGTCACTCCTAACTTCTCTGCTCTGCCTAAACTCAGCACTCCCACCTTTTCCCACCTACCTCACTGTGCTGAGTGTCTGCCAATACCTCACCCAACAGCAGCCTCTCTCCCCCATGGTCTTCACTGTTTCCCCATCTGACACCCCTCCACACGTTACTTACTGTTATCTTTGGAGACTCTGGTTAAATGCTGCCAACTCCTGGGAGACTTCCTACCACACGCGAATTGACCCACACACCTGAACAATGTTTCTATAGCTGAGACTGGTGACATATGGGTGAACCTGAAGTTATCACGTGCCCAGCTCGACTAGCACACAAAGGATTTTAGCGAGGTTCGTTGAACATTACAGGGTTAGTCATAGGGAAAACCCCTACTGTAGACTTCTTTCATCCTCTTGAAAACACACAAACATCAGACAAGCAAGAGTTGCACAAATTAAGAGTCGGAGTGCCTGGCCAACAGCTTTCTGGAACATACCAACAGGGTTCGGTTAAGGAAACTGAGTCCTGCCTGCTCTCTCCTTTGTCCAGGCTGTGGCTGTCTGTTCAGTCCTATTACTCTGACAGAACAATTCCAAAACCCAAACTACAGTCTCCGGGGAAGGAGACTTTTCATCACATACTGAGGTGAACAGAGGCTCAGGTCTGGCATTACCAGAATCAAAGGCGCCATTACGGAGCCTGGCAGGGGGCCCCTTTCCCTTTCCTTTCCATAGTAACCTCTTTGGTTTGATTTGAGAGTTTTGTATCTCCCTGGTGTGAGGGAAATCTCACTGATTTCCACTCTAAACTATCCCCCTTGGACCAGTCAGAACTTTACTCTAAAATGTGGTGAGTTGGACCCACAGGGAGTCCCAGACCTCCCGGGGGCACCAAGAAGGGTGGGCTGGACTCTCTCACTTAGATACATCACCAGGGAAGCGCTCTCTCTCTTTCTCTCTCTCTCTTTCTCTCTCTCTCTCTCTCTCTCTCTCTCTCTCGGGCATGCACGTGTATACACACACACACACAGCCCAATATTGGGGTGTGCTTACATCCTAAGTAGGAGGTTCTTTTTTGTCCAGCCCCTGACAGGCACCCAGGAGCAGAGGCCAGCAGGACATGACTAATGGTCCATGGGAAAAGCCTGGCCCTGCCTAGCTGCCCTCCGGAGAGCCCATAACCACTGCTCAAGGACACTGAGGGCAAGCAGTCCTGAGCAAACTCCTCAAGGACTGCCCTTCTCCAACCTGATCTCCTCCCCCCAGAGGTCCACGAGGCCCTGAGTAAGATTGTCTAGAAGTCTAAGGGCAGAGTAACCCCCGTAGGTCACGGCAAGTTCTCGGAGCCTTCATCCACCTTTTATCAAGTATCTCCATCCCAAAGAATCAAAAAATAGATGCTTACTAGCAATCAAGAAGAAGTCAGGCTGCCAGGGCAATGGGTTTCTGAAAGGTTTTTATTATGTCCATTGAAGGGGCTCAGCCCTGTGGGGACATGAGATTTCAAAGGTGACCATGTATTAAAAAGCTTCCAAAAATCCTTGACTCCAGCAGATCCAAAGTCCCTTTACCCCAGCATCACTGGGGGTGGGGGTGGGGTATTAGAACAATTCTGGAGCTGGGGAAATGGCTCAGCGGTTAAGATCACCCGCTGCTCTTGTAGAGGATCCAGCACCCACACAGTAGCTCATAGCTTCCTGTAACTCCTGTCCCAAGGGATCAAGATGCCATCTTCTGACCCCTACAGGAAGCAGGCGCATGCGCAAACTGACATACATACAGGCAAAACATTCATACAATAAAAATAAATAGAGATATAAATTTAAAAAGGAAAGAAAATACCTCTGAGGAGACATGTCCTAAGACATCCCAAGTCCCAGCATCTCTAGGCAGTAAAGCCACTCAGAACTCCCACCCCTCCCCTACCAAAAAGCTAGTTTAGCAGCCTCTGGGGAGGTCGCCAGCAGCCTGGGCCCCTGAGGAGACCTGCCTCAGGCCCCCAAGTGCCCCGACTTTATGAGAAGGCTGCCAAGCTGAACAAGTACCACTTCCACTTCCAAGACCCCTTGGTGCCGCTGAGGGCAACTGTTACTCGGGCCAGCTCCAGGGCAGCCACTCTGGACTCAGGCCATTTAGCAAGCGTCTCTAAGGACTCCGGGCCCAGCAGATTTCCTAGGACTGCAGAACCAAGTCAACCCGGGTCTCCTGTGCGCTGGTCTTCTACGCCACGCACTCTGCAGAAGCCGACTGTCATTCTATCCACTCGTACTTGCCTCCACGCCCCTGGACGGCAGCAGGCAGGACTTTGTGCTCTTCCCATCTCATTCTCCACCTCTAAACACTGTGCTCTGATTAATGCTCCTAAAATTCTCAGGTCAGCCCAAACCACACCCTGCTCCAAAAATCTTCATTGGTTCCCTTGTGTTTCAGATCAATCCTATATACACAGACATTATGGGGACTAGGCTGGGCACACAAATGAGCCATGCAGCCCTAGGCGGCATCCAGCTGACCCTAGTGAGGCTGCAGATCCTGGGGACACTTGTCCATGTGGCTTTCCCACAGGAAACAGTCACTGTTTGCTCCCATGAAAATCCAAACAAAACATCAGTTAAGAGGACCCCAGCGATGGATTCCAGTCTAGAGGGCAAGTCAAATCTAATCCCCGTCACTTGATATTTGAAGCCCTTGGTGACCCGTGCCCACAGACTGTCTCCCCATCACCCTCACCACCATGATGCTATGGCATGTGCCGCCCATCAGGTTGAGCCTCTTCCCCTTTGTTCTTGTTGCTGCTGGCCCCCTAGTCCTTCTTTGAAGGGCAGATCCTTCATGGCCAAACAACAGCATGAAAGACTCCTTTTTGCTTTGCTGAGTTTACCTCTGTAGAGACAGCCCTACCATAGAGAAAACTTCTCATCATCCTTCAATACCCAGGCCCTTGTGATCTACAAGTCCCTGAACTGGGGCATCAACATCACTCCAGTGCTAATATGGATACTTGTCTGCCTACTCTAAAGATGGGGACCCATGGTCTCTCCCACCATAGTCCAAGCAGGGGCTATAAGCCCAATGGAGAGTGCCTGACCATTATCTGACCTGACTCTATTGTGTATCAACTGTGAGATCTCAAGTAAGTCATATAGCCTCTGCAAGACCAGACCCTTCTACTTATAATATAGGGACAAGCACTGCCCCAAAGGACCTAGCATGTTACAGGACCAAGTGAGCAGTAGTGGCCAGCATCCTTCTGAGAGTCCCTTTCTATACACCAGTGCCTTGTAGCATCTTGTCTATGATGTTGTAAGGCTTGAGAGCAAGGCTGTGGCCATTTTAGCCTCAACGGCCCCTGGAGGGCACAAAACCTCATCATCCTGCCCCACTGATGTTCTCTGATGGGTCAGGGTGACGATGGAAGAGAAGAGTGGCCACTGCAAGGACAGGTGAGGGTAAGAGGCACCACCTGGACCACTTGGCTCACAGGCATCAGTGTCACATCCCCTGCATAGGGAACTAAAGTCTCTGGTCCCAAGACCTACCACTCTGAGCTGCTAGAGACCAATAGCTTCCACGTGTCCTGGCAGCAGGCCAGGTCACAGTGATGCAAACAGGTGTAGATAAGGGGCCCTGTCCAACCACTAGACAGACATTACTCTCAGAAGCTCTCAGCTCACACACAAAGCCATCACTCTCTCCTTTTGAGGTCCTGTTCTTGATACTGAGTGGCCCTCTTGCCTTGCACCCAAAGACATATGTTTTCTGGGATACACAGGAAGGAGAGGTGGAAGAGAAGGGCGGGGGGAGAACCTTTGTAATCACCACGGTCCAATTAGCCCACTGTCACCCTCCAAGCTTACAAACAGGAGCCATGTCGCCACCTGCTACAGAAGTAAACATTTTCAGACATCTTCATCTGCACCTCTCTACATCTCTTGAGGAAGGGTCTCACAGCCAGCGACTGACAGGACAGCTTCCCTTCCTGTATTCTGTGGGGCCTTTCAGGTGGTAGGAGACATTAAAAAGCCACCAATCTCCCTGTCAGGCTGAGTCCCCGGGGCCTGCCTGCCCTTCCTATCCCTTCATTGCCAGTGAGCCCGCCAAACACATGGTTAGGCTCTCCACATTCAGAAGGCAAACTCCAAACCACTGTAGACAGAGGGTGATCAGATTAGGGGTGACCAAGGACACACAGCACCTGAACCCACTAAGCAGAGTACACTACAGCTGGGTTCGGACCAGGGAACCTGTGCTCACTGTGTACCATTGTCACTAAAGGGGGCCTTTGCAGTGGCTCCTTCATGTAGCATGTGGATGATGTGACAGATGTACAGTAGCAGAGGGCCTCACACTACTGCCTGGAGCGACACACATCCGTCCATTCAGAATTGATATGTCACTGTCTCCTGAAGGTGACTATCATATAGCCTGTGACCTAATAAGTCCATGTCTGTTCTTGTATTCCCCCATATGTATGTATGTATGTATGTATGTATGTATGACACGTTATATTATCTACAGTATATAGTATACATATATCCCCACATCCCCATGAAGGTCGCACGTATACATCCACCAATAGAGATGTACACCAATAGAGATGTCACAGCAGTACACTCTGTGACACAAACCCAGAATGAGCCACAACACAAAGGCATGTGCCCATGATGGAATAGTCCATCCCGAAGAGAAAGGATAGGAAGAATGAGCCTCAGGCAGAGGCAAGCATTGGGAAAAGAGGAAGATTCCAGACATCATGAGTAGAAATGGGGGAGGGGGTCCATTCATATAAGAAACAAACTAGATACACCCAATCTTGCTTTGGGACAGCTGGATGGGGCAAGTCTTTTACTGGTAGCAGGGGACTGAAGGAGTCAAGAATTAGTTGATTTGGGGTGCTGGAGGCATATGGAAAGCATATGGCTTTCTTGATCCAGGCACTAGCTATAGAGGTGTGCTCAGATTCAAAGACACTCATGTGAGATTTCTGAACGTGTGTAATGAAGGATTTTGTTAAGATTCAAATGAAAAGACACCGAAAGAAGAAAAATGGAGATAGGGCAGGGTCAGGCTACTCCGATTGACAAGAATCTCTCTGCTCCGACCACAGGATTTGGGCAGAGATCAAAAGTCTAAGAGGAACTTGGGGTACCTATATTCCAGGATCATTTGGAGGCTGGGGCTGTTAAACACAGCCATTCCATCACACCACAAACTGGTCCCTAGCACTCAAACCCCGCTGTCTGCTTGCACAGCAGCACCTCCACTTCTGAGCCAGCCAGCCCCCGATGCTCAAGGTCAGGAGGAAGTCACAGAATGCCAGGAAATACTGGGCTGTGTGTGAGCTCTGTGGACTTTTGAAAACTCGCCTTTTAAAGAGAGAATTTCCCAGTGTTCAACCCCACTTGAAGAGGGACAGGAAGAGAGCAGGCCCAACTTTGTGAGCATTCTCTTTTGATGGCGTGCCTGAAGAGCTCATCTCGTAGAGTGGGGGAACGCGAGCAGTTAAATCTATTCAATGTCATGACACACGAGATTGAAGCCTAATTGCCCCTGAGTGCTCAGTAACTGGAAAGCACTCCTCACAAACACGGAGCGAAATTTATGCTAGGGAATGGAAGCAGCTGTCACAAGTTTGATAGCAGTGTGAGTGGCGCCTTGACAGAAAGGCTTGGGCAGGGCTGGCACTCCCACCCTGCCATCTTGACTCCCACTGAAATGTCACAGACCACCATCCTAAAAGGGAGGCACGGCGAGGAACCGGCAGTGTCCAGCCCTGGGGAGCATCCTGGTGTGGGAGGAGCATCCTGGTGTGGGAGGGCACACTCTTACCGATCATGTGGTTGGCGACGTGGATCTGAATCTCTCTCTCGTTCTCGAACGTCATCTGGCACTTGATACACTGGTACGTCTTCTTCTGTTTGGGAAGGATAGAAGGAATCAGGCAAGCAAAGACAGAAAGCCAGGTTCCCAAAAAGCCTGACTCAAGATGGCCCAGAATGTCTGGGTCTCTCCCAGGCATCCTAATCCACTCTCTTCGCACCTCCTTCTGACTCTACCTCACCAGGGCATAGGCCACTTCCCAAGGGGCTGCTCCCCTGCTAGAATTGGAATAACTTTGCTGTGTGCCAAGGTCAGTTTTCTCAGGAGCCAAGGGGGTTTGCCCCACTTATAAAGGCAAATCCATGAATCCACCTGTCCATCTGTAAGAACCCTGCCATTCCAGTTTTGGTTAGGTGGACCCCATACCATCTCTTGTATGAGACGTGTGTTCTGCCAACTGATGAGATTTGGGAAAGTGCTTGGGTCCTGAGGGTGCTGGCCTGGCTGATGGAGTGATTCCTTGATGCAGCCGTATTCGATGGCATTATATAGTAAAAAAAATGGGGTCTAATGTGAGGGGGTAGGGGGTAAGCCCTGTAATAAAGTATCCTGTCCCCTGCCCCTCCTTCCTGCTTCTTGTCCCATACACCATAAGGTGTACAGCCTCTGGCATGTGTTCCTGCTGTCACCATGTTCTGTCAGAGTTCTACAGGACCCAAAAATATAGAGCCAGGAAACCTGGGGTGAAAGTTCTGAGACTGGGAACCAAAATATGGTTTTTCTTAATTATCTATCACACACACACACAGAGAGAGAGCAGTGCATACTCCCATTTATCCACTACTCTTCACCTGCCCATTTAGACATCTACTCAAATCTCAAATGTGTCCACACATTCACTTTTACCACCTACTTTCATTTGTCAAACTTCACACACACACACACACACACACACACACACACACCCCCATCCACCTGTCCAACCAGCATCCATCCATTCATCCTGGAAGCTCTTCATCCGCTGACCCATCCCAAGAAAATGGCGATTGAGCAGGGAATGCTGTTCCCAACAATTTTAGTGCTCAAGGACAGCTCAGGGATTTTTTTTATCTGTCCTGGGTACACATGGCCCCAAGTGCCTGCAGCTGCTTTGCAATACACAATGGTTCCTACCAGCTGCTTGTGGAGGCAAGTGAAGGCAGAAAAATGGAAACCAGAAGTTTCCATGCTTATAGCTTAGCACAAGTAGCTATGAAATCTGCCCCATATGGACAGATGTGATGTAGTTGTCATGCACAGCTCTGGGGCATTTCAAAAGGATATGCACAGTAGCAACAGGACTCTGTATAGCCAAGATTTGCAATAGACCACCATGGTTTCTGGGGTCCCCCTTACCTTTAGAAAAGGTAGGACTTCTAATCTCCTGGCTTAGGACCCAGGCACCTCTCTGAGCTACAAAGCCAGGATGAGTCACCAGAGAGCTGAGTGCTCAGCTCCACCCAAGTTCCATCTGCAGGCTCCCCTCTTGGGGCACCCCCTCCATCTTAGGGAACTCAGCTCACTGTCAGAGCTTTCGAGAAGCCTTCTGTTCTCATCCCAGGAGGAATCCAGGGCCAGTCAGGTACTCCAGCTGATGCCAAAAACATACTGTTGGGCCCTGGCTGAGTGACTCATCTGCTCCCAGCACTCCCTAAGCACCCAGAGGGCAGGAATATGTGCTGTTCACTCCATGGGTCAGCACAGACTCAACGAGATGGACCTGGTGAACACATGAGCAAAATTGAGGAGTAATATACAAAGTGCTGTATTAGGTCAGAAGCAACGAAAAGAGCTAGAAATGACTCCTGGGTTCCTACCACCTCAAGAGCCTGGCCAGAGGAATGCCTGATAATTAACTTTCCTGTTGTTTTGCTTAACTGCCCCTTCCATTTTGAAGCCCCATAGAGAGTCTCTCTACATAGTCCAGGCTGCCCTCAGACTCACGATTCTTCCACCTCGGCTCTGGGAACACAAACATAAACCATCACACACAGTCTGTTAAACTTTTATTGTAATTATTATTGAAGAAAGAAAAACCTGCATGGGTGGATGGATGGATAGATAGGTGGAACTGGCTCCAGTATGAGTGGCCCTGCTTAGACTCCAGCATCCCTCTGACAGCCCCCCCAGTGTTTCAGAACTACGTGGAGTTCAGTGTGCTCCTAGGACAAGCCATGACACTGGTCTTAGAAGCATGTACTCAGCTTAGAAAGATCCCAGGAAGTGCAGGATAGGTCTCAGAGGGCAGACTAAGACAGGGTTAGAGAACCCAACTCCACAGGCCCTGTCTTAGCTCAACTCCATGTTCATCAAAAAGAGGCACCTTGGCCTCTCTGCTATGATAATCATTCATTTCCCCTCATGCATTAAATGACCTGCTCAATTCTGGCAAAGCTAGGAACCATGGGAGCCTGAAAGAACGCATAAGCCAGTGAATACATAGATGAAGCTCTGGCTGAAAGATGTCAGGAGAGCTGTGCTAGACAGGCACCACCTGGTCCTGCAGGGCTTGAAGGCAGGAGGCTGAAGGAAGCCAAAGCCATGGCTATGGGAGGAGACCCCCACTTCTGCCTGGGTAGATGCTTCTGGAGGTCACAGCCATGGCTAATCTAGACCATTGTGAGAATAGTCTATAATCAAAGCAACCGGATCCTCCTCGTAGGGCCAGGTGAGGGAAATGCACTTGCTGGGCTCCAATCATCAGAGGCTTGTTCAGGAAGACAGGCTCCCCATAAACACCCTAAACATATGGCCACACTGGAAGATAACTGGTAGATAAGGGTCCTTCCTGGTAGACAAATGGGCCCCAGAAGATTCTCAAAGGAGGGCCTGGGAGGAACTTCTGTCTACACATATAAGGAGTCATATACATATATGCATAGTCTCATGATCTCTCTCACTCAAACTCATACCCATGACCCCTGTGTAGTGCTCTCTGCAACACATGACCCATGTGTATCATGTGCCCAGTGTTACAGGTTTACTTAAAGTAGGGATCTTTCTGGATCCACAAGGTTGCATAGATCAATATGATGAGTATTGATATGAATTAATCTGCAGAGACATGTATGCCTTTGACTCTCACCTGATGCTACATCTACATGCACTGAATGTCCAATGTACCTAGATTCATATGGGTACATGCATGACTAGCATGCAAGCAAATGTATGTGCATATGTGTGGGCGCGCGCGCACACACACACACACACACACACACACACACACACACACACACTCACCAGCACCAACATTTCCAAGCTTGGCTCCAACATCTATTGGGTCTGCCTGTCTTCACTAACATCCCAGAGGAACCACCATCTCCACCTCCTCTGGAGCCCAGACCACACTAGGAGATAGAGCACATAGGTAGAACTTGACATTCAAAGCACTTCCTCTGTCACGAGGCCCTTCTCTGGGGTCAGTGCAGAAACACCAGAGCTGAGGCCCAGGGCCTACCTTCCCAGCACAGCCCTGAGCAGCCTTAGAACAGAAAGAAATCTCCCTCGAATGAAAAAGAAAAGAAAAGGAGGCAGGGAGGAGCTGGCTGGGCCACTTAAGAGTGTCCATCACTGCGCTGGCCCTCAACATGCACTGAGCATGCAGTGCTAGGAGGCAGCTTATACTGAATCTTTACTACCCTTACAGATTCCACACTGGGGAGACACTGCAGTTCCACAAGGCCATATCACATGGCCTGAGCCCCAGAGCCCCACGCTGTAAGCAAAGGGCCTGGGACTCCCTGCCAGGCAGGCTCCCTCTGGAGTTACCTGTTGAGCTTGTCTTCTGGGCTCCAGGACCCAGATGTCCCTAAACAATCCTGGTCTAAGTAAGAGGACGCTGATGTGCCCTGGGCACATGCTTAAATCTCCCACGTGGAAATCCACTACTCTTCTGTAGAACAGGCAAAGGAGTACCCAGGCTGCTCCACCTAGAATGGAGGTTGCCCCGGGACCTGCTGAGGCAGTGAGGCCTCGGGCCTGCCCATGTTCGCTAGAGATGAATTGATGTTGTTATTACTTATGAACGGGGGTGGGGGGAGCTTGAAACCTCAATGCTTCACGCTCCAGCCGACAGCATCCTCGGCCCCACAGGAACCCAGTCCTCTGAGAGCTGGTTGCTATGGATACACTCCCAAGGGTCCCAGCCTTCCAGCCCCCAAGCCCCTGCCACAGCCCCCAGAGTCTGCTCTAACATGAGTGAGTCCTGAGGGAAGCAAGGGGTGGGTGAACAGACAGCTGGGGCCCTGGCCCCAGGCGTGCCCAGACAGGGGGCAAAGTCCCAGGAGTAATGGCTAGAACGAGGTGGTACCTAGGCTTTGTCTAGCTCCTTTCTGCAAAATGTCCATCCGTGTGGGCCTCTGGGCTGGCAGGAGTGGGATTTCTAGCTTGGCGCCTCTCACATGGACCCAAGGACAGGGAAGGAAGGGCCTGGGAAGGGCTAGAACAGGGCTTCAATCCACCTCATGTGTGTGTGTGTGTGTGTGTGAGTGTGTGTGTGTGTGTGTGTGTGTGTGTGTGTGTGTGTGGCTGTATATTCTTGGCTACTTTCACCTTTCTGAGTCTGGAGGCCCTCTACTAAAACAGGGGTCTCACAGTCAGACTCTTGCTTGTCGTGGAGACCAACCCTGTTGCTGGGGACCAAGAGAGATCCCTTCATGTAATAGGGGTTTTCCAAGAGAGGTGCTCAATGCAGGGCAGACTGGGGAGGAGGAATCCAGGAGCTCAGGATTTGGAATTGCCAAGAGCAGCTCCTGGCATCTGGACAATGGTGGGAGGGGCTGAAACAGATGGATAATCCAGGTAGGGATGCACCCAGGAAGGGCAAAAGGAGCCCAGCCACACTGCCCTGTAGATGAAGAGCAGGACTGCCCTAAATTCCATTCCTGCTAGCTGCATCCCCACGCAGGCTGGAGGGACTGTAGAGGGGCTGGGGAGATTGTCAGCAAGAGTATGCGAGCAGTAGGAGTTCAAATCCTGCCTCTGCCTCTTGGCAGCTAAGGCCTGGGTAGCCAACCTCACCAACCTGTGCTCATATCCTTTGTGAAGAGGACTAATGGAGGGGGTGCTCAGATGACAAGTGACTAGCACACACCCACCTCACAGTCAGAGTGGACCATAAGAGGACGTGATGGCATAAGAGCCCCCCTCTATGCTCTACGCAGCCCCCCCCAACTCTAGAGCCCCACATTCTCCAGAACTAACTGCAGTGTCCTGGCTATCCAAGGCTCAGGGGGGCAGAGCTGAACAGTAAGACCGTATCCATGCTCTGGATCTCTGAGAGGTGCCCAGCTGTGCCTGTTCAAAAGATAAAGGGGTGCCCAAGCTTCCAGAGAGAGGCCTCTGGTTCACCAGTTTCCAACACTTTTCACACTTCTCTCTCCTTGGGTATGCTTCCCTTAGCCAGGTGTCTATAGGCAGGTCCCATGGGCTCACTGGCCTTCATTAGGCCCACCCACAACACTCATGGGCAAGAGGACATCCCTCCTTCATTCTCTCCAGCCCTCTCCCTCTCCTCTCAAGCCAGACTCTGGGTTCCTATCCTGAGAGAAAACACCTTCAGCAAACACTCCCATGCTTCCGCAAGTGCCTGTGGCAGGTGCTTTCCACATCCTACTTCCCTATCAATGGCTCCCGCAGCAACCCTCCAGGGAGAGGTACCCTTGAGACCTACGTGATATGTCCTCCATCTGGAAATACAACATAGATGTGGTGGGAATTTCTGGCCCCGGCTGTCTGACACCCAAGGCCACGCAGGCTGAAACCACCTCAGGTGCTCACCAACTTAAAACCAAGGCCTTGGTGGGTTCATCTGTAGCCCACACTTCCTCTGCCTCAATCGCAGCAGTATATTATGAGCCTGTGGTCCTCCAGGGTGTATAAGTCTCAAAAGGTGGGATCCACTCCTGGTGCTCAGGCACCTCCAAATTTAAGGGGTGTTCCAGACGAATTAGACGACTGCATCAAATGATTGGTAATGATCAAATCAAACTACCACACCATACCAAGGGTCTTCCCCATACCATAAGCTATCTTGATGCTACCCGTGATGCAGAGGTTGTGGCAAGCATATACAAACCCCAACCAATGCCTGGTTCTAAGTCTCAGGCGTATCTGACATCACTAGCGTCTGTGTTGAGAATCCAGAGCTGTGAAGTGAATCACTCAAGGAGATACAATAAGCCAGGTAGTCAGCTCACTCCAGATAAGTAGCAAAGATGCCAGTTCTCGCACAAGCAATGTTGATTGGTTATTAGCCACTATGCTGGGCACTTTCCCTGCATGTCACTGGCCCCTCACAAAAACTTAAGGAAGTCAGGATGGTCATTATTCCCATAACACAGGTGAGCTCTTAACAAACCAGACCCAGAGAGACAAAACATGTGTCCATGTCGCACAGCTGGGAGGAAGCAGTGATATAGAGACTCAAACCGAGGATGGGCAGGGGGACAGAGCAGATGCACCTAACTCACACGGGCAGTGCTGCCTCTCTGGGTTGCGATAAGACCTACCCCTAGGAAGCACACATGCAAGAGTTTTATCTATATGATACCCACTGGTCCCCAAGAAGGACAGGTCGGGAATGATTGTCAGGCTGCACTTACCCTGGGCACTGGTGACGTCTGGGCACCTTTCCGGGGCCCACTGGTCTCTGGTGTAAGATCACGGTGGTCCACCTGCATGTGGCTCTCCAGGTCCTCAGCACTCTCGAACTTCACGTTACATTCAGGGCAGCGGAGGCCGGCACAGGGCCGGTCAGCAGGTTCGGGTGGGGCCAGGCCACCCACCTGTCCATTGGCACTCCGGGCCATGCAGCCGGCACACAGGCCATAGGGCAGCCCATTGACATCAAGCCTGACCAGGTCCTGCTTGCTACGGAACTCTTTGAGGCACAGGGCGCATTTGTAGAGCTTCTGCAGTCCCTGGCCATTGGGGGAGGAGGCAGCTGAGCTGCCAGCCAGCTTCTGCATGTGAAAGGTGCCATGGATCTTGAGTTCCAGCGTCGAGGTGACAGTCTGCATACAGACCACACAGCGGAAGCCGGTGAGGGAGTTCCGTAAGTCGGGGTGCATCTGGCAGTGCTCAATGAACTCCTCCTCACTCTGCAGTGGCATTTTGCAGATGCGACAGGTGCCCGTGTCCAGACTCTTGCTGTGGGTCACCTTGTGCTCGGTGAGTGTCAGCAGCGAGGGGAAGCGCTCGCCACAGATGGGACACATGTAGTGCTTGGCAGGGCCCCGGTGCGTCTGCAGGTGTTCCCGGAGCCCGTTCTCCGAGAAGAAAGTCCGAGAGCACACGTTACACTTATGGCTGCCCTTTATGAATTCTGCCTTCTTGCGTGAGCCGTCGTCCTCGCCGGGCCGGATGTTGTGATCCCGGAGGCGGTGGTTCTGCAGCAACACCTCCATGGTGTAGGCTGCACCGCAGATGTCACAGCCATACATGGGCTCTGATGCGTCCACGTCATCCTCACTGGCCTCGTGGCTGTTCGGCGCCTCAGGATTCTTGAGCAGCATGCCCTGCAGGTCGGCGGGCTCTGCCTTCTTGGTGGAGGTGGGGGGCACCCCGTTGGCCGTGCCATTCTCCGCGGCAGCGTCAAACACGCAGTGCTTCTCCCGCAGGTGCTTCTCCAGCAGGATGACGGCATGGAAGGCCTTGCTGCAGAACCTGCAGTTGTACTTCTTGCTGTGTGTGGTGATGTGGCACTGCAGCTCCACCTCGGTGCTGAAGGTCTCGCCGCAGAAGATGCACTTGTGGGCCTTGGCCGGGTTGCCGAGGTGGCTGTGTTTGACGTGCACCTGCAGGTCAGCCTCCTTGCGGAAGTCCCAGTTGCAGGCTGTGCAGCGGTACATCTTCTTCTCGTTGCTGTGCTTCACGGCCAGGTGCACCTGGATGGACACCTTGGAGTCGAAGACCTCCTGACACAGCGTGCAGTGGTATAGCACAAAGGTGTGCATGTCCAGCAGGTGCTTCTGTAGGTCATCCACCGAGGAGAACTGCTTGTCACAGCTCTCGCACACGTAGTGGGTGGATGTAGTCATGTAATGCACCGTCAGATGCTGCAGGAGGGACTCCTGAGAGTCGAAGTCCTCTTTGCACTGGGGGCAGGCCTGTTTCCGAAGCAGCAGCTCCAGGTGCAGCTTCAGGTGGGTCTGGAAGCTCTCGAAGTTGGAGAACTTGAGGTCGCACTGATTGCAGGGGTACTCGCCATTAGAGATGGAGTTGGCGCTCCCCGAGAGGCGCTGTCGTTTCGGGGAAGACACCTCGACGTCGGAGGAGACTGGGCTCTGCTCAGCCTTGGACTTCTTGCTGTGTGCCAGCGGGATGTTCTTGTGGTTCTCTTTAATGTGTTTAGTGAGCTTCAGGATGGAGCCAAAGATAGGGGAGTTGGTACAGTAAGGGCAGGAGTAGACCTCCATGAAGGACTGTGTGGGCTGAACAACAGGAGACTCCAGCTTGGTGCTCCCCACACTGCAATGCGCCTGTTGGATGTGCTCTGTGAGCGAGGACTCGGTGAGGAAGCCCATGGAGCACTGGTTGCAGAAGAAAGCATTATTCCCATCAGGGGGGTTGGCATTGGGGCCACAGTGCGAGACTCGAATGTGCTCCTGCAGGCTGTTGATGTCAGCAAACATCTCGGGGCAGTAGTTGCAGTGGAAGGCAGAGATGTTGCCAAACTGCATGACGGGGTAGGCGTGGCTCTTGTGCAGCTTGCGCACATGCTCATTGAGGTTGTAGAGCGTGGGCATGGAGTCAAGGCAGATCTGACACGTGTGACTCTGCTGAGGTTTATCCGCGTGAATGGTCTTCAGATGAATCTCTAGCACAGCCAGGCTGGTAAAGTCCCGCTTAGAACAATAGGGGCAGCTGTAGACGACCTTGGGCCAGCTCTGCCCATCATCCCGCATCTTCTTCTGCCCCCTCAGTGGCTTCAAGGTGGAGTCTGGCGTGGACCCGCGCTCCACAGAGGCGCTGGAGTCAGGTGTAGCACTGCTCATGGAAGCCACACTGCCCAGCACAGGGTCAGGGCTGACGCTGTGGTTACTGGAGTCGGGCTGCCGGTGGCTGTCCAGGTGGCAGTACACACCCTCCACAGAGGAGAACTGCTCAGGGCACATGGGGCACTTGTGTTTCTGGTTGGCGTGGGCTTGGTGGATGTGGGCAAGCAGCGTGCTCTCATCAACAAAGACCTCTGGGCAGTGGATGCACTGTAGATCCGCCTTCTCTGAGAGCTGCGGGTGGAGGGTGAGCACGTGCTTCTCCAGCTCCTCTGTCTGGCTAAAGGTATCCTCGCAGTAGTCGCACATGAAGTCGTCCTTCTTGGCTTCCTTCTCCGACTTGGCCAGGTGTTCCTTGTTCTTCTTGTGGGCCTGCATGTGGCTCTGCAGGGAGCTGGTGGAGGAGAAGCCGCGCTTGCACACGCTGCACTTGAACGGCTTGCTGGAGCTGTGGGTCTTCAGGTGGATCTTGAGGTGGTCGCTGCGGGAGAAAGCTGCCTCGCACTCGTGACAGTGGTACTTCTTGTCGCCCGTGTGCAGCTTGATGTGCCGGTCTCGGCTCCTCTTGTGTTTGAAGAGGCGGCTGCAGAAGGTGCACTTGAACGGCAGCTTGTCGCTGTGGATCTGTTCATGCCTCTTCAAGTAGCTCAGGCGGATGAAGGACTTGTCGCAGAACTGGCAAGGGTAGGGCAGGCCGGTGCCGCCTTCCTCCTCGCCGAGGCCGAGGTCACAACCATCTCCTATCATCTGCGTAGGTGACGCAACATCCTTGCTGGAGGGAGATGAAGCCACCCAGGAGAGCTGTGGGTCGTCATCACCATCTGCAGGGGAAGGCAGAGGAGAGATTAGAGGCAATTCCCAGGGCCGCTGAGAAGCAAGGACAGAGCCAGCTTCTCCACAGCTCTCGGCTGAGGCTGTGCAGCTGGCCAACTGCTGCAGGGGAGGAGTGACGAGGGGGCCGGAAGTAAGTGGACACACAGACCTTCCCATCCACAGAGGACACACAGCAGAGGGGTGGCAGAGCACCCAAGGGAAGTGTCCTTTTTCGCAGTGACACCTGCCTCAACCTGACTGGATGTAGTGCACCTTCGTCAGAGGCGCAGCTCTCAGCCACTTCCCTTGGGGGTGGGGGTGGGGGACAGCCTGTACAAAGTCACCGGAAATGACCACAGTCCCACAGGCCAAAAGGAATCCAAGTCCCCTAATTCCAACCACATCTGGGAGTCAACTTCCATCAACCCTCAGCCCCTAGCCCCCCATTCCCTGGCCCCCAACCTTAAAGGAAATCCTATTGGTCCTTTGGGTACAGGCAAAATTTAGAAAGAACAGAAAATACCCTTTATTGTAACAGCCCCACCATATTCATGGATGGGGTACTGATGAAGTTGAAAACTGCTATTTCTGGTAATAGACAATACACAAGGGGTGTAAAATTGCAGGGCTCTAAACATCAGACTCCAGTATGCAAATGAAGCAAGCCGAGGGCGGAAAGAAAGACCTGAGGTACCCAGCCAGCGTCCCCAAGGACTTTCCCTCTTTGTTTCCAACCCTGGCTTCACCCTACTAACCCAGGAGGCCAGGTGGTAGCCATAAGGATGGACTGGGCCGCCAGGGCCACCAGGGCCACCAAAAGCCAGAGCCCACGACTACCAGTCGCTCTCTCCATGTAAGGGACTCTATGCTCTCCAGAGACTAGCGGGATTTCTCTGGCCCTTCTAACCTCTGAGGGAAGCTAAACAAACCTCAGGGCTGGCCATTTCTGGGAAAACAAAAGTACACAGGACGCAGCAAGTAAAGCCAGGGAAGTCCGAAAAACACAGCAGGGGCTGGACAGAGGCGGCGAGAGCGGGAAGGCATTCGGAGGCTCAAGTTTCTCATCGAGTGGATTTAAAACTTAATAATGAATGAAACAGACCGCAGGCTGCTGCGGGCAGGGGAGAGACAAACAAAAGCCCAGATTCGGCTGTGCTGACCTTGTCTTGTGACCCTAAGGAAAGAGACTAGGGCCCCTGGTCACACTGCCAGACTCTAGCCAGCCAGCTGAGTCCTCAGGGAAAAAAAAAAAAAAAAAACTCACACAAGTTATTCCCGACCCACAGGAAGAGAAAAGGACAGAGAGCTGTACACCTAGTATATGTTCACACAATCACACACACACACACACACACACACACACTCTAGTTCACAGGCAGACTTACCTTTGCTGTGTTACATGTGTGTATGCCATATCAGAGCTACACAACAATCACATTATAAATACTGTACACTTATGTCTAAACACATACCTTAGACACACACACACACACACTACACCGTCACAGACCCAGGGTTCCCCTGCAAGGCTCTCTGTAGTTTCACTGTGGTTCCTGTTCACCACAAGATAAAGGATAAGAAGAGCTGGCTAGAGAGTCCCTCATAACTATCACTGGGCAGGCCCCAGTGCCCACCCCGCACGCAACCCCTGCGCCTCCAAAGCATAAAGTGTTACCCCAGCTGGCACAATGGGTCCAGCTCTGCCTGATGGAGAGTGCTCTCCAAAGCTCCTGCTCTGGTTCTTCCGGCAGCCTCCTCAGCTCTAAAGCCCAGCACCCCTAGGAACGCCCTCCTGGAGTGAGGGCACCTTCTCTCCTGGGGGCCTCACATTACAGGCCCTTTGGCCGGGAAGGACGCAGCCGCTACCAGCTTCCTAGATTAGGCGCAGCGGGAGGTGCCTTATCCCTTGCCTATTAATTCCCAGCCTTTGCCAGCTGGGCTCTGAGGGGCACAGACAAAGGGACCCAGGGGAAGAGGTGGATGGAGCTAGGACTTGCTTGGCCTCTGTCCACCGGCCAGGCTCAACTTGCTTTAGATTATTTTGATTTTATAGTTCAGAAACACTCAAGCTACCACAAATATTCAGAAATGCTCAAACACCTGTGTGTTGGGCTTCCTCATCATCTCAGGGGAGGTGAGAGCCAGGGTAATTCCACTTTACAGAAGGAGAAACTGAGGTGGATCCCAGAAATGGAATCCTGACAAAATATGAACCGCCAGTGCCCAGGCTGAGAGCAGGACCCTTCACTTTCCCAGGCTGGCTTCCTTGAATGGCAGGCAACTGAGCGGACATTGCCGCAGGTAAGGAGGAGAGGCCACATGTGCAAAGCTGACAAAACACGTTCTCCTTCTAGTCCTCCCTCAAGAGCTAGGCAGGAATCACTCAGAGTATAGATTTCAGGGAGAGGCCAACGCCGAGAAAAGCCCCCTAAATGGCCGATGGGTGGAGAAAATGAATAACCAGGAAGGTAAAACCAGGAAGGCACTATTCCCCTGGGACAAGCCTGAACCACTGTGTTTACTGAAGTCCTTGGTTCCTAAAGCCTTCATGCCAACTGATGGCCCCACCCTTCCAAGCTCCTCCAACTCAACCAATCCATGGGTGATCTTCCCAGTCTTTGAGACTCACTCAGTATACCTAGAAAAGAAGATCCACTGTGAGAGGCACATGAGGAAATTAATACGAAACCCACTAGAGCTCTGCTGGCATGGATCCACAGATAGGATCCGCTCAGGACTGCCTGGGGTGGAACGTGGACACAGTGGGCAAGCAAAGTCTGCTGAGAAAATGAGCATGGACTTAGCCCTACCTACAAAGAACCACATGGCTACCTACAGAGGTGCTGAACTGTCTACTGAAGTAAGTGAGTGTTGCAGAGTGCAAATTATACTTCTATAGAGATGCTAAACAAAAGCAGTATTTTGCCAATAATAATAATTAATTCTAATTAGTAGCACTAGCACTAATTTTAGCAGCTGCATTTATCATTCATGTCCCACATGCCAGCACTCTACATGTCTGTTATCTCAGTGAATCTTCTAGTCATTACAACGTCCATATCTGGCAGTCTCCAGGAGCACCCCATGTTTGGTATGGAGATGCGGGGACTCAGAGACCTGAACAACCTGTTTACCACACAAAGCTGGATGTTCCACATGGTTGGTCCCTGCATCTCCTAATCTTTCAGTATCCCATCCTAGGCTAACACAAGCCTAGGCTAACACAAGCTCCACAAAGGGAATCAAGATCTGCCCAGTTGTGCCAAGGTACTGAAAGTTCAATGCAGGGCTGGCTGCTTGGCTTTATTTTCGGCAAACAAGTTTCAAGACTAAAGGGAGGTGTATTATTCTCCACCAACAAACCAAGCAACTGCTGAGACTGTAATCATCTGAATTTAAATGAAAATAAGGCTCCTTAAAGTGAAAAGGCTCAATCAAGGAAAAGGGGCATGTTGACATACAAAGTCCCAAACTGGCCACCCTGCTTACAGCCTGTTATTCGAAAATCACTTGGCCCCAGAGCCTCCCCTCCTACCTGCTCCAAGTACATTTTGCACTGGGGGCATCTAGCCAAGGGTACCAGAAGAAAACCAGAGAGATGAGCAGGGGCCAAGGCCCCATTGGATCCACAGGGGCATCGGCAGTGGAAGGGGAGACTCCAGCTCCTCACAGTAAGAAACATCCCTCAAACGTTGCTAGCACTTTCCATGCACAAGTGTGACCACCCATGAGCAAGCATAACTACCCATAGGCAGCAGGAGCACACATCCTCTGGCAGGAGTGCAGAAAGGGAAGAGGGACAAGTAGGAACAGCCTAAGGGTATCTCAAGGTCCCTTTCCATGTGAACATTCCAGGGTTCAGCAACAAACAGGTTCAAGGAAAGGCACAATTGCCCAGCTATCTGAACATCTACAAGTGAGGGTTTTCTAGGTACCAAGCAAGCATCCTTCTAGGATTTTCTGTGCATTAAAGTAGTCCCCAACAGTCCACTGAGCTATGTGTATTAGTACTTCACTTCCATTTACAGAAGATGAAAACGATGCACAGAAAGACTGCCTTGCCCAATGCAACCCAGCTGCCAGGCAGGAAAGCCAGAAAACAAACCCACTTAATCCTATTCAATTGGTGGCTTCAGCCACAATGCTGAGATGGGAGATAGAGTGACAAATGCCAGCCCTTCAGCTGTTCCCTCCTTTCGAATAAGCACGGTCAAAGAACTATGACAAAATGAGGAGAAAATTTACTTTTTAAATGGAGATTAAATTCATTTTAAAATGACTAAGCCAGCAAAGGCCAGGAAGGGAATGGTTTCTAGGAGACTTCTGCTGTCTGCTGGAAGAAACAAACACACACACACTCACACACACCATAAAAAAGGAGGAGGGAATTTTGATGAAAATTCAATCAAGTACAAAAAATTAACTGGACTTCTGAATATATCTGCAATGTAAGCAAGTGGATCCCAAGCAGGATGTGACCAAAGCAGATGCAAATGGCCAAGGCTGCAACAAATGTACCTGACCGTGGCAGGTAGCATGGACCAGCCACCCAGGAAGGCAGGGGGCAAGGTTCATAGCTCCTCCCATCAGAGACCATCAGGGAGCTACTATAGATGTGCTAGGACCTAAAAGATAGGGTAGCCCAGGCCTAGGACCCACAAGAGCAAGCCAAAAGTAAAGATTCTGCCAGAAAAGGAGAACGTGACTCTCCATCCCTGAGATAAAGAGATAGCCCTGAATGGAACTTTAAGGGGGGATCCATGCTTCAGAAACAAGAGGAGTATAGCTGAATCCCAGGAAGCTCTGGGTCTCCAGGACATTGCTAGGCTGAGAAGTTCCATCCATGAGATTAAAACATGAAGTCAACTGGAGATGGACAAAGGAATGTGAGTATGGAGTGGTCTCAGGACACTGCACAACTGGACAAAAAGGTCTTCTTCCCATGTTCCTCCTCTAAGAAAGGTACTATCCATCCTCATGGAGCTACAAGGCAGGGTCCCCCAAATCCTGCAGTCAGTGCAAAGACCAAAGGACATGAAAAATCTTGCGCAGTTGCACTGAGGTCAGCTCAGCTCCAACCTCAGCTGATGGGAGGGAGGGCCCGCCCCCGCCCTCAGCACACACAAAGCTACCTGGGTGCTCAGGAGAGCACAGCTGTCGGCACTCCTCAAAGCAAGCAAGACCTACAGCATGAGCTGGAAGGCACACATAAACTGCTTCCCTCGGAGGCGAATCCCTCAGGACTGAAATAAGTGGCTTTCTAGACATAAAAGGAAGTACCACCGTGTGGGGCATCTGGGCATGTTCCTGCCTTCCTTCCAGGCCATGAGAGCACATGAACCTGGGAGTCACTGGCCCTGATCCTCAGAGGTTGGAGTAGCTGGTGCCTGAACCGACAACACTCTTGTACCGTGGGTGGACTGAGCCAGCTGAGGCCCTTTCCTGGAATTGCTTCCAGCAAACAGCAATGCAAGTTCCCCAAAAGCCCAAAGCTCCCAACACACAACCTTAGGTGTTTCGTGACTTTCCTGGGTATCTTAGTCAGGGTTTCTACTCCTGCACAAACATCATGGGGAGGAAAGGGTTTATTCAGCTTACACTTCCACCTTGTTGTTCATCACCAAAGGAAATCATGACTGGAACTCAAGCAGTCAGGAAGCAGAAGCTGATGCAGAGGCCATGGAGGGAATGTTCCTTACTGGCTTGCTTCCCCTGGCTTGTTCAGCTTGCTTTCTTATAGAATCCAAGACTACCAGCCCAGGGATGGTACTACCCACAATGGGTCCTCCCATCCTTGATCACTAATTGAGAAAATACCTTATGGTTGGATCTCATAGAGGCATTTCCTCACCTAAAGCTCCTATCTCTATGATAACTCCAGCTTGTGTCAAGTTGACACACAAAACCAGCCAATACACCAGGTAAACTCAAAAAAAAAAATTGTCAAGACCAAAGAAAAATGTCATTGAGTCCAAGTTGGCTTATAAATGACTGCATTGGGCTGTTTTCTGGAGCACACATGACAATGACATCTGTTGACTGTCTCTAAGATTATGTATAGTTATCACAGGAAGGAGCAGAGATCAAAGTCTCCAGGAAGGGTCTTGTGATATCCCACTCCAAGAAGAAATGTTAACAGCTCCTTTTCCATGGACCTAATATCATCTATCTTGCTCTATTTCTACACCAGGACTCAAGTCAAGGTCTCCGGTGCGTGTCATTACAGTCATTTTTGCTCCACTTGATGGTGGGCATGGTTATGTTAAATCTGAAGGAGACAGCTATGACATCTCAGGCAGATGGAACCATCCAACTCAGAGCCGATCCTGGGCAATGTTGGTGGTGGGTGAAGAACACTAGACTAGGGGCTGCTGTCAAACACCCATGAAGGCAGCAAAGTCGGCTGCCTACAGAAACCAAATGGAACCAAACTGGGACATGGTGTTAGGCAAAAGCAAATGCCCAAAAAATATTGATATCTGAACCCCTAGAACGTACGGCTGTGAGACTTCCACAGCACATGTAACCTGGGGTGCTGACTAGCTGACCTTAACATACAGAGATGATTCAGGACTATCTGGGCGAGGCCTCTGGAGTCACTGGGTCTTTGATTGTGGAAAGGGGATGCAAAAGTATAGCCAGAAGCTGTATGAGCCGACCCATTATTGCTGGGGTTGAAGACACAGGAGTGATGAATGTGGTGGTGACTCTATGAATGGCAACAGTTTTCTGCCATCACCTTGACCTTTGTCCTTCCTGTCTGTCAGACCACCAGAACCATGGGTGACTTTGTATTGTTTTAACTTACAGTGTACATGAGGATTTGTTACAGTGGCAATACAGTACAGAAACAGTACAGCCCTGGGGGGGGGGGGAAGGGGGCAGCCGTGGTGTGCCCCCAGAACAAACACATGTCGGTAGGAAAGTCACTCAGGAGCTGGACAATGGTCATGAAAGTGAAAAAAAAGAAGTCTTTATAAAGGGGCAGATAGCTGCATGCAGGTTAACTGAAATACCGATATTGATGACCCCTGGTGCAGACTTGGGAAGAAGAAAGTAGTATTTTCCTGAAAACTAAAATCACCTTTGACCAAAAGCCTAACACAGTATGAGTCAGGGGCTGGGATACTAGAGGTTCTCATAGATAAGGCTCGGTGCTCTCAGAAACTGAAGGAGAAGGATGTTGGCTACACATAGACAGGAGAGTGTCCCACCTCTTTCTGGGAGGAAGAGCCTCCAATGGGAAAACATGGGGTTTATCTAGATTTCCGAGCAGAATGTGGGAGGTGTTTCCTGGTTTCTTCTCGCATCTTACAGTAAGAAAGGAAAGAGAGAGACCAAAGGCAAAACTGTTCAAAAGGAACCAGGAAGCATCCTTGGGAAATTCTCTTGTTGTAAAAGGACCATATGACCTTTGTTTTAGGAAAGCAATACTTCAGCAGAATGGCCAAGGGTGTGGCTGTGCATTCTGCTAGCATCCCAAGACAATCAAGAGGTCAGGGTTGACTCACAGGGGACACTTTTAAGAGATGACGAGTGTGATTCTCAGAGCTCTGCCGTACAAAACAGTGTCTGGGAGATCTAGGAGCACTGTCCTCGAGCCATCACAACAGAACCCGAAGGCAGAGACAGAATTCTCTAGAAATTGCTTCGGAAGGAGCCTCTTGTCTAAAAGAGCAATTCCCCATGAAGTACACAGGAGAGCCACAATAGACTTGAATTTTTTATACCAGCAGAAACACCGCCAGGTTAGCCCAACAGGGAAGGAGAATACAGGATGAAAGGCGTCCACCACACACCCAGGGTCCTACAAGCAGGAACCAAGAGAGCAGAACTGCTCAGCTGAAAACATGTGCTACCTTTCGTAGATGGAAAGAATGACTCAGAGGGTGGAAGCTCAAGTCCGGAGGGCAGAGCCATGAGCCATCAAGTATGAGGTCACTACTGGACCAGGCTCAGACCTGGCACCTTAGACTCATACGCAAGGATTCCCTCTCTTGCTGTTTTCTTAGCTCTTTTAAAAGACAGACCCAGATAAACATGTCTCTAAAAGCCTCGGCAGCTCTTACTGTACCATCAGTTGTTAAAAGTCTGCTCTGATTACAGGACAGTCCAACAGTAGGTACCTCCGCTCTGTGCTCCCTCCCAGTCAGGGTGTATTTTCCATTCAGGACATTTTGTTGAGCCTGCTCTATATTCCAGGTTTCTTGGGTGCAGAAGGTACCTAGCACCCTTGGGTTTCTATAGTGATATCTACCCAATCTCTATCTGCTATTATCTGTTGACATTCTAAAACAACTTTTGGCTTATTTTTAAAAAAAAATCCAAAAGGAAGAGAAAGAAGAGAAAAAGAAAAGAAAAGATGCCTTCCATATCAGGGGCTATGATTTCATTTCCCTAAACTTAT
Source organism: Mus musculus (assembly GCF_000001635.26). Taxonomy (NCBI): domain Eukaryota; kingdom Metazoa; phylum Chordata; class Mammalia; order Rodentia; family Muridae; genus Mus; species Mus musculus. The sequence goes on from NC_000074.6 coordinate 87,791,813, forward strand.
AGATTGGGGTATCTTGAAAGTACAGAAGCCCTGCTCCCAGAATGCCCACACCAGAAAAGAGATGCGCACAGCTAAGAGGTCATCTGAGCAACCTACAAGGCTACCGTGGCCAACTTGGTCCCCTTGACATTGTGAGTTAGAATTATGTTTTCAGCAAAGAAAACTGCAACTACAACTTGCCCATCCCTTCCCTGGGGAGTTCAGAGTCTTTCTGGATATGGTGTCATCATTGTCCCCAATGAGGCTGCTGCAAGGAAAGACAGGGGCCATCCTGGAGCCTCAGGGTGAGAGTCTCTTGGGGTGGAGATGGGCACACAGAGGTCAGCAGCCTTTGAAAGCTGGGAAAAGCACTCTCATCATCAGAGGATGGGAGTCTCACCTCTGCCTCACCACACAGGTACCCCTGAGCACACAGCCCTGAGACCCTTCAGTCCCTCAACAGAATGATGGCCACTGCCAGGCACTCCCTTTTCCTGCCATCTCTGGGGTTGCCAGAGCATCAGAAAACACCAAATAGCTGCCATCAAGGGCAGTTTAAAAGAAACAGAACTTGAATAAGGTTCATTCCAAAGAGCCAGGCTTAAAGAAACAAAACACATTTAATCCTAGCACTTGGGAGGCAGAGGCAGATAGATCTCCGTGAGCTCAAGGTCACTCTGGTCTATATTGGAAATTTGGGATAGCCAAGACTACACCTTGAGACCTGTCTCAAAAGAATAAAGAGGGCTGGTGAGATGGCTCAGTGGGTAAGAGCACCCGACTGCTCTTCCGAAGGTCTGAAGTTCAAATCCCAGCAACCACATGGTGGCTCACAACCACCTGTAATGAGATCTGATGCCCTCTTCTGGTGTATCTGAAGACAGCTACAGTGTACTTACATATAATAAATAAATAAATCTTTAAAAAAAAAAAAAAGAATAAAGAAACAAAGACAACTGTAGGGAGAGAGCAGAGCTCTGGACTAACACAGGCTTGCCCTGGACTGAGAAGTGCCATGGCTCATGATCTCTGTGACCCCGGGCAAGCTATTGCACCTCTCTGATGCTCTATAGGATGGAATAATAAAACCACTGCCTTACAGAGTGGCTCACATATTTGTGTTTCAAAGATTGGCAAATGCTCAGTGGTTAGAGCATTTGCTGCTCTTGCAAAGGACCTGGGCTTGTTTTCTAGTACCCACATGTTGGTGGCTCATAACCATCTGTAACTCCAGTTCTGGGGGGGGGGGGTTCCTATACCCTCTTCTGGCCTCCTTGGATACCTTACAAACATGTAGTGTTCATGCAGACATATAGGCAAGACAATCATGGAAAATAAAAGAAAAGGAGGCCGGGGTAGCTTAGGCAGCCACTGCCAATCTGAAACCCGCCATGGAGTGACGGCAATACCATCTATTGGTGGCGTATTTGCTTCTATAGGCATTCTGAAATGAGTTCAATGGCTTCCAAGCTTCTCGCCATCCCAGGAGAAAACCCATTTCCCATCTAGCAACTGTCCCTCTTCATATTCATAGGTGGTCGTGGATGACGGGCTCAAGAGAGGTACCCTAAAGCCAATGTGGCTTTTGGCCAGCTGAGGCAGTAGAAATGCCATTCTGAGCAGGAAGGCCACAGGTCACCATAGTCCCTCCCACCAGGCGTTCTGTGGGTCAAGAAGTTATTGGACATTTTGGGAGGATCAATGCATTTACAAATCATCACTTCTGAATGATTTTCAAAAGTCCACCTTCACTCCTGGCCATCCCTGGAGGGGGTTGGGAAACCCTAGAGGCACAGCCATGGTCCCCTTCTGAGCAAGGACACGTGCTTCCTGGCATGCCTATACCCAGGAAGTTCCCCACTTTGGTTCCTGTGGCCAAGACCCAGAAAGCATTTGCATTTCCAACAGATGACCAGCAACTAGACTGACCCCACGCTGGATCCACCACATCCCATTCATGCCACCTTATTCAAGTTCATGACCCCGACATAATTCTACAGATAAAACTCAGTTTTCTCCTCCGTACAATGGGGCATTAACGCCTTAATTACAATTATTCTATAGATGAATTGAGTGTTTGTGAAATGTTTCCCATATTCAGTGCTCTGTAAGGGGTGCAAGAACCATTGCTGATGGCTCCCGGTTCACCATAAGATTCACCATAAGATTCACCATAAGATTCACCGTAAGATGACCATGTAGCAGAGCGGAGGCTTTGGCAGTTTCAGTGGCCGAGAGACAATGAGGGAGATTATTTCCCTGAGTCATGATGGCTAGCTAGCCAAGAGGAACTGATTTAAGGACCACAAGGACCTGCAGGTGCTGGTTTTCAAGGCAAAAGAAATGACGTCTGTGGAGGTGAGAGAGAGCCCTGGTGTTGCAATCCCAGGATATCATCTGAAAGGGACTTTTGAGTCCACCCAGCCCAACACACTCATGACTGATGGCAAAGTCAAGGCCCCAGCAGTCCTGCAATTGCTTGTCCACCGTCCACCCTGTATGGCAAACCAGGAGCTACCATTCCCAAGACGCCCAGATTCATAGAGCAAGACAGAAGGCTGTCCCTTGAAACGTCCGACCTGGCAGAACACACTGTCTGCTCCAGTCCTTAGACAACTTTACTTAGCACTGATATTGTAAGCACAATCTCATTTTCATTGTATTGCAGAAATTAAATAGACAAGGAAAAAACAACAATACTTGTCACCTCACTTCAGAGGTGGCCTTGGTCAAACTTGTTAAAGAGGAGACTCTCAATCCATCCTGCCAGCAAGGGCGGTGGCTCCCCCAGAGACTGTGCACTCAGAGTCCAAGGCTCCTTGCAAACCCTCAGTGCTCTGCTTGCTTGCACAAGGAGCCAGCACCCTGTTAAGTCATCTCCATGAGCTTCAAGAAGCCGTGCACAGGGCGCCCTGCTGACTAGAGAAAAAACAGCGTGCTTTCAGCTTGAATCACTGTTTTTCTTCGCTCCCTTCGGAGATTGGCAGAGCCCACATTCGGCCACGTTCATGGACCTGGGACTGTAGACAGCTGCGCTCTAATTACATGTAAAGTGTACCAAAACATCCCTTTTATCACAGACTGGAAATCTGTTAGCATCTGTCTCTCCTTTGTTTCTTCCACAAGATACAAGCTTGTTTCTACATTTTTCTCACCTGTAGCGGTGATTAAAATTCATTATAAATGAAAGGAGTGAACAGAGAAACAAGTTCCTCTGTGTACCGTTCTAAACTCAAATTAGAAACAGCTGTTTGCTAATTCATGCAGCGATGTTTTGTCGTGCTCTGTGAATCAATAATAACTCACCCTATTGCTGCAGAAAAATTTTGGATAATCCATATATTTAACGCGGCATTGGGTTCTCCAGACACAGAAGCTCTCAGCAAAGCAGGCAGGCAGGAGGGGACTTAAACTGACACTCTGGAGACAGCTCCCATACCCCCATCCCAAATAATCTCAAATGCAGAGCCACCTGGCGTCTCTCCCCAGAAGGAACCTCCAAAATGGTCTCACTCCCTCATGTCTCTGGAGTCACAGAAAGAAAGAAAGAAAGAAAGAAAGAAAGAAAGAAAGAAAGAAAGAAAGAGAGAGAGAGAGAGAGAGAGAGAGAGAGAGAGAGAAAGAGAGAAAGAGAGAGAAAGGAAGGAAGGAAGGAAAGGAGGAAGGAAGGAAGGAAGGAAGGAAGAAAGAAAGAAAGAAAGAAAGAAAGAAAGAAAGAAAGAAAGAAAGAAAGAAAGAAAGAAAGAAAGGAAGGAAGGAAGGAAGGAAGGAAGGAAGGAAGGAAGGAGAGAGGGAGGGAGGGAGAGAAAGAGAGGGGAGAGGGAAGAAAGAAGACAAAGAGGAAGGAAGGAAGGAAAGAAAGAAGGAAAGAAAATCAACTCTGATTAAACATCAACCACAAACTTTCTCCAGTCACTGGAGGAAAGAGTAAAAATAAAAGTCTAATTGGTACCCAGAACAATTTAAAGCAGTTAAGTATAGGTGAAGCTTTCCATGAGAAAACAATCCTCCAGTTGAGATTAGACATGTTTGCATAACATTCTACCCGTGCTAAGTCCGAGCAACCGAAGTCAGAATCACCGCCCAGAAGCCCCCAGAAGCTGTGGGAGGCACGTGGGTATGCCCTGCACCAGCTCCTGGGACAAGTATACAGCAGGCAGAGCTGTGCCCCCTGAGGTGATGGAGGGAGCAGATGTTCTTTCTCCTCTTTAGAGAAGGGGGTGGCTATGTCTCTGGAGGCCTCTGCTGCTCTGTCTTGGCTAACACAAGCTGTCCTTCGAGACACTGCCTCCAGGAAGCCCTCTCCAATGGCATCCCCCATCTATTGGTGTCTCCCCTTAGCCTCAATAAACTGCTTGTCTGTATAAGGATGCTGTGTCCCTTGCACACTTTTGAGTTTGGAGCATGGTTACACTGACCCCTTTCTGACCAGCATAGTGCTATGCTCTTCACAGATACGCTTTTACAGATGTGAATCTTCACGTTCCCTAGGGACCCAGTTTACAGCTTAGAAATGTGGGACTCAGAAAGGGCCACGACCTGAGTTCCCTGGCACTTGACAGAAATGACCTCCACGTAGAAAACCTTAGCTGAGACTGCTTCAGTTGTACAGCTTCTGTGTCTGGGTGATGCTGCCCACTAAGGATGCCCTCTACTGGCCATGCAACCCAACCTGCTGCTCAGGGCCCAGCTCTGCCACCACCCCAGCATCCCAAAGATTCCCTGTGTAAATCTATCAGGCTGCAGTTCCTCGCTTCCCAATCACTCGGATCTTCAGAGGATAGAGCAGTCCAGTGTCCCTGGGCTCTGCAGAGCCCAGATCGTGCTGAGTTTCAACTGAAAAGCTGGGCAGAGCTTTCCCTAGGGAAGTCCACGTTACCAGACAGTGCCAGCCACAGACAGGATCACGCAAGCACAGAAAGGCATTTTGAGAGGCAGGATGTTCTTAGATTGGAATAGGAAGACCTGGTAGATTTGTCATAGACTTTCTCTAAAACATGGAGATGATGTGATGGCTTGTGATGACAGGAGAGGGTGTCAAGATGCTCTTCGTGACACTGATACAGACTTAGCGATGGCTCTTCAGCCCCCTTTGCAATCTTGGGGAAAGGCCAAAATCAAAATTACTCCATCTGACTTCCCCTCGTGGAAGAGGACTGGACCCAGACTGAGCATTCTAGAAGACTCCAGGCTGCTATGATAGGATCACGAGAGCTCTTTGATTTTGCTTTTATTTACTTTGTTTCGAGGCGAGGTCTCACTGTGTAGCTCTGGCTGTCTTGGAACTCACTATGTTGACCAGGCTAGCCTCAAATTCATAAATTCACCCGCCTCTTCCTCCTGAGACCTAAAGGCAGGTGGGCACCACTATGCCCGAATATTTTTCATTTACTTTCAAGTTTCCCCATCGGTTTAGAGCCAACGGTGCTGGGTCCCACTTGCAGAATGAAGTCAGCGAATTTTGTCAAAGTGTGAAAAGTGGGTATCCCTGAAGGGAAGTACCACTTGAGTCACAGCACTGATACCAGGGTAACAAAGGCTGCCAATCTCCCAGAAGAGGTGAGAATATGCCCAGAGAGAATGAGGAAGATGGACGGCCTCAGGAGAAAATGAGAGTAAAGCTGGTGAACATACATTGCTCCAAAGTAGCAAGCTGTCCGTCATCTGCCACAGGAGGAGGCTCGGAGGATGCAGAAGGCTTGACACCTTGAACATTAAGCGTTGATGCCCCAAAGTACAGCTCACAGTGCTGGGGAGGTATCACGACATCAGAACCAACTGGCCACGAGTGGGCTCCAAATGCCTCCAGTTCTGACCAACACATGCTGAGAAGGAATCACCAGGCGGGGGGCAGACCCCACTTCCAGGAGCTCTAACTACAGGGGTCTGGCGTCAGGTAGTACGAGGATCTTGTTGGCCAAGGGGCCGTGTGCAAATCTGTGCACAGCAGAAGCACGCACAGTGAGGATCTCTAATACACCCAGGAAGGGGACACACAATCCCTCAGTGAGCTCCCTCCTGGAGCCAGCATTTCCTCCAGTCTTAGACTGAACCACCGTGACCCCAGCCTGTAGACAGAATGACCCAACAGACACGTCTTAGACTGCAGAAAGATGTGCTCTCTCAGAACGCGGCAGCTGCGCAGTTCCAGACCAGCACGTTCACCCTAAGTCCGCCTGGCCTTTCCAGCAGAACTTATAAACTGAAGCCACAAATATCACATTGGGGTGCAAGGTGACCCTAGGTCTCTCCATTATCACCCAAGGCAAGCCTCCAACTCTCAGAAACACAACCTCTGTCCACCTGCCTAACTGCAGACTAGAAGCAACGGCATTCTGTGTACTCGGATTGGTTTGGGGTTTTGTTTTCTCTCTACTCAGAATCTCACAATATAACCATGACTGACCTGGAACCCTATATGTAGACAAAGCTGCCCTTGAAATCAAAGAGAGCCACCTGCCTCAGACTCCTGAGCGCTAGGATTAAAGATGTGCCACGATGCTCAGCTAGGCCTTGAATGACTGATCCCCCTGCCTCTACCTCTCAATTGCTAAGACTACAGACTCCTCCTCCAGCCTGCACCTATATAGAATGAAACGCCTTCTCTGGGAGCGGCTCCTACTCACGAGAGCAGTCATGTCCCTTACCCTATAATGTCATTATAGGTATATAGTCATTACCCTATAATGCCTGCCGCAGGGGGTTTCTAGACTCTGGGCTCCACAACTGTTCATACCACAACTGTTCCTCAGCCCAGGTGAACCCCAGCCCTACCCTGCCCCTCAGCCAATGACATACATTGAGGAAGCCTGGGTCCTGGGCCCTAAAAGAGAACAGAAGTGATACCAGAGTGTGTGGCCAGCACAGGTCAGCTCCTTCAGGGAGCCCACACATCAAGGGCCTGGGTCCTCTGAAGGGAGGGAAAACTATGCTACCAGCCTGCTACCCCCACAGGACTCCATCCTAGCAGACCTCCACTATAGACCACTAAAGGGCTCTCTGAGCTTACAGGAGGTGCCAGAGGGAGGTCATAGGCATAGTGAGGGGACTACACAGGCTCAGGTCCCTGCAGCGCTACACTCCTAGAGGAAGCCAGGCAGTGGCCATTGTCAACACTACACTGTCCTCCTCAGGTCAGGCCATCCTCTGAACGCAGCATATTGCACTCCTGCCTGTGCCTCTCCCAGAGCTAGTCCAGCATTCTCAGAGCACCACAGGTATGGGGAAACAATGATCACAGGCTCCTTAGCGCTCCTACAAAACATAGCCGACTTATGTCACTTTCTCACCAGAGATGTAGACAGATGTGATTGGCAGAGAGCAGCTCTCAGAAGCTCTCTATGAACAGTGTGGACCCACTTCCCAGGAGCACATTGAAGACAAAGTCCAGTGGATCACCATCATAGGCAGTGACCGCTTCAACCGGAGCTGCTGCGACACTGGACCGTCTGAGAGTCAGGGTATGATGTCCCAACCCCAAACCCTGTGCAGTTCTATCCTGTCTCAAAAGTCAGGGGAGTTAATACCTCCAACGAGATCTTTAACTGGAAGGCCCCAAGGAGCCAGAACTCGCCCAGAGGGATATTCATAGGCATGCTACCTAGAATGGAGGTTCAGCAAAATGGAACCTGGTGATTTCCAACTGCCCCCCCCCAAAAAAAAACAGGCTTACTCTTCCCCTTGCCTCCAGGTCACACAATCTGCAGAGCATCCTTGCCTCAGGCTCCAGGTTCAAAAGTATTGCCTGAGGTGTCATGGTGTGTGTTGGGGGCCAGGCCATTACTTCTTGTGGTGTCTGCTCCCATCGAAGTTTGGATGTCGAAGTCACGCTAGGGGGGCATCTACGGGATTTGTGTCCTAGTACTATAGATCAGCTTAGTCCTTTAAATTGCTGCAGTAGTGACAGTATTACCTACCTAAGGCCAGTCCTAAATCATGACATGGATAAAACTGATGTGTTGTTCTCATAATGCCAATTAAAATAAATGCATTGTGGCAAGAAAAAGAAAGAAAGAAAGAAAGAAAGAAAGAAAGAAAGAAAGAAAGAAAGAAAGAAAGAAAGAAAGAAAGAAAGAAGAAAAAAGAAAAAGAAAAGAAAAAAGAAAAAAAGAAAGCAAAAGAAAAGAAAGAAAAAGAAAAAAACAAAACAAAATTGTGTTGCCCAAAATTGGGGCATACATTATTACTAAATGGCTTGGGGCAAACCCTGGAAGGACTTCTGACCCAGCCCTGGGACTGTTCCCTTCCCCTCTCCAAGCCACAAGTGTCACACAGCCAGTGGCATGCCTGGATTGTCACCAGAATCTCAGCAAATCACTCCTCTCAGAAGCAGGAAAGAGAGAGGAGGTGGGCTAGGCTCTGCATGGAAGGGGCAGGGAAGAAGAGAGACGGGGAGCCTGGGGTTCTGGGATGTGCTGGTGCCAGCCCACGGCTGCTCTGCAGGCTCCGTTCAGCTTTTGTGCTCAGCAGAGAAACGTTCCATTTCCTCTACATTTTCATGTTGCAGCCTCCAGAAAATCTGCCACCATGTGCTTCACTGCTGAGCTGTAGAGCTTCCGAGACGGAGGGATTGAAGGCTGCCCCGCCCTGCCCATCTTGGCACCACCGCTGAGCGTGCCCCGTGCGTCAAACATTTGAATGTTTAGCCTTATGTGTTCTGCTAGCTCAAAAGCACTGAGACTGTATCCCTCCTTTCACTAGACACACTTTACAGATGAGAAAACTGAGGCTGAAAGGAGGCTGCACGTACTGGAAAAATGAGGCTCCTGAGGTTGGGGCAGGACAACCTGCCTCAGTCCAGAGGCCAGTAAGGTGTGGAGGATCCAGCTGCCTGCCCACATGAAATTGTGATGTCACTGGATCTGCAAGGCTGTCACTCACTACCCAGACACTATCGGTAGCCACAGTGCCTGCTGCCGAGCAGCCCCTAGGCACCGCTGAGTGCAGCACTACCACACCTTTGCATGGAGCCTCCTGCCAGCAACAGGGCAGGCTAGAGCTGTATGAACCTCAGCAACACTGCAACTACAGTGCTTTTCCTAGACTGGATCTCCCAATGGGCTATGAGGAGTCTCACAGGTACTCTGCATTTAGAGCTACCTTCAGACAGCCTTGATAAGCCAGGGTTTCCTGACTCTTGGGGCCTCACAGGCAAAACACTCTGGTGGTTTTATGGATGGATAGATGGATGGATGGATGGATGGATGGATGGATGGATGGATGGATGGATAAGGCATTATAGTCTGTGGCTTGATCCAAAAAAGGCATTTCATATTAGTGGTATGAACGAATACCTGCATTCAAGAATGAGAAAATGAACAAATGATGGATAAATCATATTTACCACAGAGAAGAAGCTAGGAGTGAGTAGCCAAGACGGACCCCGAAAGGTAGAGGCTGAGGGGTTTTAACCTTGACTACTCAAGCTGCCTGGGCCCAAGGGGTCTGCGAAGTGTGGAGCTCCCACATTTACAGCAGAATGCAATTAGAACTGTCTTCTGTGTGACCTGCAATTCCTTCTTTTATTTAAAAAGGGCAGGGGTGAGGGGGGTAATAAGGGAGTGGTGATGGAGGGGCGAGGGACCATGGAGAAGGAACAAGTCCACTGCTGGCCAAAGCCTCAACCCCTAGAGAGATATCATTAAAACAAAGGAGACACCAGGCAGGGAGGGGGCCCCTGTTTGCTCAGACCAGAGCACAGCACAACAGCCTTAATAAGATAATAAGCTGAGATTCCCTCCTCTTAAAGAGACAGACATGGTAGTGAGATTCAGGGGGGGGGGGGGAGAGGCGGGGACGATGACACATTTTTCTGGTAAAGCCACTGAAATGGTTGTCTCTATGTAGCTCACACACTGGAGGTTCATGGTATGTGAGGGTGAATGTGTACACGCCACAGACATGTTTCATGTGGCCCCCCAGAAAAATCTTGACTTACTAACGTGTATCTCCAAACAAGTGAGCCCTCTACAGGAGCATGGTAAAGCAAACTCTGGCACACGTGTCTTCCTGGGAAAGAGCTGGTCCGGTGCGAGTGTTTACCTGTAGCCAGCTAGGACTTCCATCTCGGTACGGACAGCCACTAGATTGAGGACTTCCTGTTCATCTTGGAGGCTCTCTGTTCATCCACCCCTTCACATTGCCAGTCACTCTCCAAATATCTACAGAGTGCCAACCTTGTGCCACACTCTGTCCCCGGGTAGAAGGCTCCTATGGGGACTGTACCTGGGCATCAAGGCAGAGCCAGAAAGCCTAGATTCAAATCTCAGCTCCACTACTGGCCAGCCATGTGGACTAGGAGAGATACATTGCAGAACCACTCCGCAACTCACCAAGATGAAGATGGGTGGAGAAAAAGCCTCCTGTCCCTCTGGCTGCAAGAAACAAGTTAAACAGCCTGGCCAGCACCTGGCACTGGGAAACACTTGACACACCTATGATAAGCTGATGCTTCCATATCAGGGGGTAGTCTGAGTGGAGACTGCCTGGAAGACCCTGAGTGCACAGCAAGAAAGTACAGCAAACCATGCCCCCGCTCCCAGTTCAGTCTCCCCATGAGCATCCTCGGTTATCACCTCTTAACTCTCACCCCGCCCCAGTAACATCAAGGGAAAGAGAAAGCCAAGCCCACTATCTGGTCACTGAGCCCCAACACAAAGCCTGAGCATAGGGCATGTAGCCCTCTGTCCAAGGTTTGGTCTCTTTCAGTGACAGAGAATCCATCCCACTTTGAACCCTCTTAACATTCAAGAAGAAAATATCATGAGCCCTAAAAGAAAAATTGTGATACCATTTAGAGACAGGAATAATAGATACCCTGATGCCAATTATCCTTTAAGAAGGGGAAAAAAAAAATCCACACACACAATGAGTCACCTGTTGCCTGGAAGCCATCTTTAAAGTGACACTGCAATTTACATTAGTCTATTCCTTCAACAACTATCAATCAGTGTCCTCTCCCACCAGCCTCTTCAAGGCTCTGGGGACAGGGTGTGATCACAACCAAGTCCTGGCCCTCAGCATACTTTCAGCATAACAAGAGAGGATGTGGATTTCCAGCTGAATAGAGCCAGGCATCATCAGGTGGTGCCATGAACTCGGGAGAAGCAGGACACGGTGGAGGAGGTCCCACGCCACACAAGTGACAAGGTGACATGACAGCTGAGCAGACAGAGACAACAATCAGGGCAGGATCTGAGGAGGAGCATTCCAGACAGGGGACCATACGTATCCTCTTGCCAAAACACAAGCATGCCAATGTGGAGACATTTTCTGAGACAGCAGTGTGGCGCTTCCTCTACCCAGGTGCTCCAGGAAAGGAAGTAGCACTGACAGAAAAGCTGCAGGGGGCTCACAAGCCAGGGGACTCCAGGGCCAGCAAGCCTTTAGTGGTGCCCCAGCTAAAAATGCAGAGAGGCATCAGGGATGCAAGCCAGAGAGGATAGGGTGAAGGCTATTACTGTCCTGCCTTCAGACAGCACAAGCCAAGCTGTGCCCAGATCCCTACGGAAACCAACTCACTGTTCGACCAGCTGCTGCTCTCTCGCCCTCTCTGGTCTTAGTTTTGGCAACAGCTCATCAGGGCTGAGTATCCTCCAAGCAGACGCTAGCAGGACCCTGGAGTCCTCGGAGTCTGCTGTTCCGTGCAAGATGCACCCACCATTCCTCTATCCCACTGCGCCATCCTTACACCCATGCCAGCAACACCACGCAGGATTGGTACTCCTGCCAAAATAGCTATTAACCCAGTAGCCAATAATAACACGTTATCCTATCAATTTGCTGCTGAAACGCTGTGTAATTGCCGAACCGAAGTTTGCCATCTCGGTAGCCTGGTTACGACATAAACAGAAAGGACCTCACCAGTCCCCTCTTGAGGAGAACAAATGGCTGGCCAGGAGCAACCGTCACTTCCCACCCCCCACTCACCTCCAGCCAAGCCCCAGGAACCTGTCCAGAGACCTGGCTTCTTATCCTGTAAGCATGTCACCCCTCTGAGTAGAGGGGGCAGCAAGGAATGGGACATGATGCTTGTGAGCAGCGTGGTTGAGCCCAGAAGCCAGCACTCCCTCGGCTTCCTGACTGGCAGTAGGGCTGAAGGGCCAAGAGGCCAGGGGCCAAGAGACACGTGGCAGCACCCAAGTTTAAAGCACACAGACGAAAGAGATGCAAGCCGGGGATCACCAAGGGAAGCTAATGGCATAGGTCACGAAGGGAAAGGCAAAGGACGGACTGATGGACAAGAGAGCAGTGTTAGACCCAGAAAGCAGCATGCACCCTGAGGGCAGTCCTGTTCCCAAAGCAGGTCGGACACTGGCCATCCGCCTCTCCTCCAGCTAGTCGGCTCATTTTACCCCCTCATTCCAAAAACCCAATTCTCATCCTTCTGGATTTGATACACAGCACAGACATTCCACTCTCAACAAGCTGCGAGCCTCCAATGGGACTTGGCATCCTGTGCAGGCTAGTGTGTGATGGATCCGTCCTTCCCTCTTCCCAGGGTCAGTCTGTGACTCCCCTCCCGTTCCACCCCACCCTTACCTCTCCCCACGCTCACTCACCAGGGTGCCCAAAAGGCAAGTGGCTGGTGCCAAGAGAACCAGAACTGAGCCCGTGTTCCCAACACCAGAGGCAGGGCAGGCAAGGGGGAGACAGGCACTTCCCACTGGCCCACGGGTGACCTCAGCCACGGGATGCATCTCCACCCGCCCTGCCTGGCCAGCCCAGGAAGGCTGGGTTGAGGGTGTGCAGCTCCTGCTGTGGGCTTGGCGGGGAATCCAGCTAGTGGGGGAGAGGAAGAGGCTTGGGAAAGGAGGGGCAGCAGATGGAGAGGAAGAAAGCGGAGCAGGCCAAGCTTGGGCCACATGGCCAGATGTTGGCTCAACCGAGGCCCAGGTCCCAGGGGTACCAGGGGAGCTCTGTATTCCTTAGGAATCCACAGAGGAGGAAGGGCCGAGCCTGGATCTGAGGTAAGGACCAAGGAGAGGCAGTAAAGGGTCTCTCAGTCACACCCAGTTGGCCAGCCCAGGATCAGGGACAGCCTTTCGGAGGCCCCTGGGTGGAGTGGGTGGGGTACTGTCTGCGGGAAGCAGCACTCAGCAAATGAAAGCCAGGCCTGGAAACTGGCTGGTTGCTGTTCAGCTCCAGGGAGACCTGCTGCTGGCTAAGGTGCCCAGCTAGAACAGAAGGGGGTGTTCAAAATGCTAGGGCAGGGCAGGGACCTTACTGCCAGCACAGGGCTGGACAGCTACGGCTAAACTATAGGGTCACTCCTTTCTGTGCTCTGAGTGCGTTTTGTGGTTGTGTGGTTGGCACATTACGGCTTGGCGTAAAGCACTGTTTAGAAACTAAATAAATAAAAAATAAAAAAGTGGAAATACTAAAGGTGTAGTTTTCTTCCCTCTGCAAGGCTGTCAGGCAGGTTTCCAGCAGAGCTGGGCCAAAGGACCAGAATCAGGAACGCTGTCTGGGAGCTACCCACCATCACGGTATGGTATCTAGGCACATCCTCATCACACATCAGAGGGAAAGAGTGCTTCCCCTGCCACTAGAGGAATGAGACTGTGTGCTGCGTGCGTGCGACTGTGGCCATCAGTTCGTACTCAGTGGGACCCCAGGTCCTGACAAATTGAGCTGGGCACGTGGCAGGGTTCTATAAACATGGATGCCAGTCACCTGGTTCATCCATTCACCCACACATCCAGTCTCTGAAAGGAGGTTCATGGCCTGAAGCTGATAACTGCCAAGTACCTTGGTGTTGGAGACAGGAGGGTGAACCCCAAAGGTTGTGGGGTCCCCACATAGTGTAGAGTACTTGGGACCATAACATAACAAGGGTCTTACGGGGCTTCTGGCAAAGGTAACCTGTACTCTGAGCCCACCAAGTAAGACTTAAGCAGGGTGAAGAAGCAGGAAAGGGGGAGCCTTCACATAAGTACCAGGAGGAGACTGAAGCCCTTGAAGGCCTAGGGGGACCTCCTCCAGCTCCTCCTCCTTTTCAAGCATAGTGGGTGGCCCACGCCTGGCCCCCAGCTCAACACAGGGGCACCCCTAGAGGCCATCCCCACTGAGGCACGGTCAAGCCCTCATTCCTAGCATTAGTTCTTGGTAAAAACGGTTTTTTTTGTTATGTTTGTTTTTAGAGGAGGAGAGGGAGAGAAAAGGAAAACCTGAGGTCTTTCTCTTTGGTAGTGGGGAGGAGGTAAATAAACAGAGCTGGAAGAAGAGGGCACGGAATGGGCTCAGCATCTGTAGCCACTGAACAAATTAAAATTAGCTCATTTAATCAGTGCCTAATGGCCTGCTGTCCCGAGTGGGTCTCAAACACAGCAAACTTCACAGCCACAAGGAGTGCGGACCGATGTCAGTTTATTGGGCAACAAAGGGATTTTTTTTTTTAAATATGTGACCAGAATGCAGACCAGGCTGCAGTGAACTGGGGAGACAGAATGGCGCTCCCTTCGCCACCCCCAGATTCTGGGAGATACTTGCCTCCCTGCTGCGTCTCTTTGAATTGAATTGTTCTTTGGGTTTTGTTCTAATTATCTAAACATGTGTAACTATGTTCCACCAGGCATTTCGACCAGCAGAGAAGATAACCTAGCCTCAACGTACGTTACAGGGCCCTGAGTTCAAGTCAGCCTTGACACCAGCCTGAAACATTCGTGCAGACATACAGCCACCTACGCAGTGCATTTACAGATAACACAGTTCTACACATGAGGATACATGCACACAGTTGCATATGCGCAGTCGAGCACATACACAGCTACATAACAAAGAGTAACACACCGCATGCAGGTACACACACACACAATTCTCTCAGCTATTCCACTCCTGCCTAACAGCTGGAGGCAGGGGAGGCCCAGCTCACCAGAACCCTAGGGAAGGCCACGGTGTGCACACCTGAGGCCCAGGCTGGTAGCAAGGACTCTTATTTCCCTGGGGCCATCTCTCCACTCAACTTGACACCTGGGCTAAATCATTAGGGCAACTGGGGGGATGGGGGGTGGGGAGTGGGGGGAGTGTCCAGGGGAGGGGATGGAAGCCACCAGAAAGAAGGCACAGGGTGAAGAAGTTGCGGGGCAAGGACAAGCTAGCAGCCTAGCCACAAAGAAAAGCCAACTCTTTTACCAATGCCCAAACTCTACAACCTTCCCATAGCCTCTAGGCCAGCCATTGTTCAACCCTGTGCTCAGAAATGCCTAGAGCCTCTGAAGCGCCCCAAGACACAGTAGAAGATTCTACTGGGCCACTCGACATGGTGTGCAATTTAAAACTTAAATACACCTCATTTCCAAAATGTTCCATTTTAACTCTACAAAACACGGTTGACCTCAGTTAGCTGAAACACTGTAAAACAAACTGAATACATGGAGAGTTGCTATAAATACATTAAAGAAAGAGTAAAGAGGAACCAACCAACATAATGAACGCTTCCAGCTTCCAGGATTTTGACACAGAGACAGACAACAATTTGTGAACACCTACCCTTTCCAATTTCTACAGTAACACTCTGGGATCAGCTCAGTTGTTGTCACCACACCCCCAAAAAGGGAAACTGAAGCTTAGAGAGGTGAAAAGCCCAAGCTTCTCAGATTTGGGGACAGCTCAGAGTGGAAGCAGAAGAAAACTCAAGCCCCCAGGTCTTAAGGACAGTCTACTAGAGGGAGCCAAGTCCTCCTGAGAGACTCTTACCAGATTACCAAGCCATCATCCCCCACCACCGCCACCACTGCGGCCCCTCCTGGAGCCTGTTGTATGGGTGACAATGTGTTCATCTTGACAGCAGCAAGTCAGAGTATAGGTTCCACCCCATAGGTCCATTTGGGTTGACAACAGTCCTATTTAGAGTTCTCCTCCACTTAGCTAGCATGTCCGATAGTAGACTGGGACATGCATGCATGCATACACACACACACACACACACACACCCCTCCCCAAGGTGCAGATCAAGGCTCAAGCAGTGGACAGGGGTGAAAACAGTGAGAGGCGACTGGGGCATGGGAAGTAGACCAAGGGGACAGTCCTTCCTTAAGCACGGCTCACAGCCTCTGCAGATAGCACACTCTGCAGGCCACCCAGCACAACCAGATGAACAGGTGAATAAACTAGTCTTCTTCTCTCAGAGCTTCCAACCACAGCCATACGATAAAGGCGGTGACAATGGACGTCTCTCCTCTAACTTGAAGGTGGGGGGAAATGCTATTCAATGTCTGCCTTCCCTGTCCCACAGGACCTTTAGCAATTGAATGGAGTGAGCGGGTGCAGCAATGGTCTTGCCTCTGCCTCATCTCCTGTGTGGGGCTCCCAAGAGGCCAGCCAGAGCACTCAGGAAGCAGGATGTGATCACCCTTCTCCTTAGACCCAGTGTTGGATTTGGATTCCCTGTAGCCATCTTTGCCCCAATACTGATGGGGTCTAGGCCTAACATGCAGGAGTTACACCCGAACTGGCAGTGCCCGCTTGAAGCAAGATGTTTCAAGTCTCCTTTCGGAATGTGAAGTTGGGAAGTGTGTGTGGAGGGTAAAGCTATCATGTGGACAAGATTATACCCACAGCACCAAAGCAGGGTGCTCAATGACCAGATAGAAGTGCACACTCAGCTGAAGGACTTGGGCATGAAACACAGGGGCAATGTCTTTCTGGAGAGTCAACATCAATATATAAGGGGCAGTTTGCCTCCAGTTTTCCTAATTGCCTTCCTTTACAGACACATGAGGCTTCATACCTCACAGCCTTCACAAGATGGTTCAGAGCCTGCAGGATCTCACGCCTAGAAAGGCCCAGCATCCCTCATTAGCTAAGCTTGGTGACCCAGGGGACACAGGAAAAAATGGTGTCAGCATGGACCTGGTATGTCCTATAACACAAGGGTGACTGCTCTAAAGAAGAATCTATGAAAAGGGTCCTTCTGGTACTGTTTTATAAAGAGACCACAGGCAGACTGCACCCACCACAAGGCTGACCCCCAGGGCATACCCTTGGCTCTTCCTTGAGTTTCCTAACACAGGTCAGTCCACTACGGAGTGCCACCATTCCTACCAGAAAGGAATGATGCTCACACTTGCAGGGCAAGACAAGTGACAAGCAGATGACAAAGACATTCTGCTGTGGAGCCGCCCAACAGGTCCAAGTAACATCCACTGAACGGAGATTATGTGGGTCTCCTGTACACATCCTCCACATGCAACAGGCGAAGCTCCTGAGGCCAGGCACAGTCTGCATTCAGACTTTTTGGGTAAGAAGCTGTGTTTCTTGAGTATCTAGGGGTTCCTGGGGCAACCAAGTATCTTGATGTTTCTATAGCGAAGAAAAGCACAGCACCACCCCTAAAACATTACAGTCTTTACCAGCTGAGGTCAAATTATACCACTAAACCACACACGGGAACACAGTTGCAAGCTTCCTAGAAATCAGGATCGTGAATAAGGCATTATAGAGCTGTACTGTGTCTTTGTTCTGCTGTGTGTAGATACTGTTTGCTCTCCCTGCTTCCCAGAAGATGAAAGTGAGACACAGACATGAGGACCCAATGTCCTCCGAGTCACTGATAAAGTCAAGAGGAAAGTATAACCAAAGAAGTGGACTAAGGAATGGGCCACAGGTTGATAGCTTCCTAGGAGAAACAACACCAGCTGGTATCAGTGGAAGCAGGGGCCCAGGGGCAGGTGGGACCCACCATCCCATCCTGCTGCCCCCACCTGAAAGAGTCTATGCAGATCATCTTACCTACAACAAATACGTGAACCATATCCCTGGCTCTGGAGAAACAGGGAAATGTCACTTTCTGGAGAATGAGGATTCTGACAGGACTTTCATATGGGAGGACAGTGACCTCATGGCTTCCGAGGGGTGCTGGTACCCTGTGAGTGACCCCTCAGGTATATCCCCACCAGCTTCTCTGCATCAGGACTTTTTCAACTACTGGAAAAAATTCCAGAACAGGCAAAATTCTAACCCTACATTATCAAATAATTACATGGCAGTGTTATGACACTAAAAGACCCCTCCCTCCCACACATACACTCAAACACACACTGAAGGCCTCTGGTGTCTACTTTAATGGGGTGGCCCTGGACTTAGAGCTTCTTAAGAGAAACTCCAGTTGTGATTGGCTGGTTCTCACTGCTCTGATGATGAAAAACATAAAGCAAGCATCTCTCTTCAGATAAACAGGAGCTTTGGGCTGAGAAAGGCAGATATGAATGAGTGTGCACACACAAACACGTGCTTATTATTACTAGTGCACAGCTATATGAGTGTGTGTATTTTCCTCCTACTTAACCACAAACTCATTTCCCTAGTGCCTAGTCAGCCCCATCTGAACATCACTGCACTGAGGGCTCTCAAAGTGTCAAGCTTAGGGCTAGTGAGATGGCTCAGTGGTTAAGAGCACTGGTGGTTCTTCCAGAGGACCCTGGTTCAATTCCCAGTACCCACATGGCAGCTCACACCTGCCTGTAACTCCAGGTCCAAAAATAAAGATGGAAAAAAAGCCAGGCATGGTGGAGCACATGTTTAATCTCAGCACTCAGGAGGCAGAGGCAGGCAGACCTCTGTGAGTTTGAGATCAGTCTGGTCTACAAAGTGAATTCCAGGACAGCCAAGGGCTACACGGAGAAACCCTGTTTCAAACCTCCAGTTCCAAGATTTCTGACACCCTCATACAGACATACACACAGGCAAACACCAAAGAATGTAATATACATACATATACATATACACATACACATACACATACACATACACATACACATACACATACACATACACATATACATATACATATACGTAACTTAGATGTGCCCACAAGGAAGAAATGTTAAGTTGTGGGCTGGAAACAGCACAAAGGTAAAGTCAGCACATAAAGCAAGGATCACCTCCATGGCAGGATGCTCAGGCCTGGCCAGGAGATCAGGCACCCAGAGCAGGCAGGCCTCATGCTAGGTCTTAATTTAGGGCAAAAATATAAAAGAAAAAATAATGAGGATCAACATACGAAAGCACAGCTAGCATCCAAGAGACAGACACTGTCCAGATAGTAGGAGACACGGATACAATGGGTCTTCAACCAGGGCCTGCCTCCCCCAGTGCATGAGGACATCGAGTGGCAGCTAATGTGTCCCTGACACATCACCCACCTTACCAGGGAGGGCAGCAGGGTTCTGAGACATGACGTCACTCTGCTAGAGCCTCAAATGCAGTCAGAGGTGGAGTCTGCTCTGACCACAAGGCAGGAGGGAGGCGTGCATAAGACAAGACTTCCAAACTCACTGGGCAGTGGACCTGGTGAGACGTTGGGTGAACAAAGCTAAGGCCACAGCCCAGAGGGAAGCATCTGGGGTGCTCAGGAGTGCACAGTGGCCCCTGGAACAGAGCACAGTAGAGGAGGCAAGGCCTTCAATGGGATGCCTTCAGTATCTCCCAGTGAGGGACTCGGCCCTACCTCTCCCATTCCCATCTTGACCTCTTATGGGGAGAAAGCCCCCCTCAGGAGACAGCAAGACAGCCTTCCCACCACGCAAACAGACAGACAAACAGACAGAGATTAGACAAGTGAAGAGTAGCTTGTGGCAGAGGGTAAGGAGCAGACTACTGTCTTATATACATTCTTTGCACCAGAATTACATACAGTGAAAACGAAGTTGACATTTATAACTGTGTGACCCTGAAGATAATACTTAACTTCTCCGAACCTCCATTTTCTCTCTTTATTGTCTCATTCATGCCATAAAGCAATACAGAATAGTACCTATGCTAGATACTGAGCAGGGATAAAGAGGGCGGTCCTACACAACCCGTGGTTCGAAGCATGCCCTTGATCATGTTGAGAGCCACAACCCCCACTCAGGGTAGCAGGAGCTCCGAGTACTCCAAGAAGCCCATCCACACCTAGAAGCCTTTCTGCTGGTGTGACACCCAGCACCAGTGGCTGCTTGCCACTCCACACTCCTGTGGCACCATCAGCTGGGACTGGCACATTGGAAACACAGGCTGTACGGGCTCTTCTACACTGCCGCTGCCCCGCCCCCTCCAGCTGCCTTTGCGCCTGCTGCCGGCGCTGCTCATTTCCAGGCAAATGTTCTAGTTAATTAAAACACACCCAAGTGCTCACACGCACATGAAGCCAAGCTACAAAATCTGCTCTAGCAAACAGCGGCTCCAGCATGGGATGGATGCAGGCCAGGGAGGTTTCCAAAGCTGATGTCATTTCCATCCAAACTGCTCTTACCGTTCCTACCGTTCTGCCTGCATACACTCACGAGTGGCACACACACACACACACCTATACACATGTGCACTTCTGCATGTGTGCCTGCAAGCCATGTGTATTTCACGTGTGTTCTGAACACGCTCACAATCACATTATCTACATTGCCCAAATTCAGACACAAACAGACACACACACACACACACACACACACACATGCTCTCCAACTACTGTGTCCTCTAGCCTAGAGCACTGGCTGTGATTAGCAAGCTAACTATGCCACTGACTGCATAAGGGAATGAATAAACAAATATGTGAATCAAAGCAGGAGCAGGCCAGCTCTGGCCCACAAGCCCAATCTTGTATCATCACAGACTGAGTTCCCCTAAGGTTAGAAGGTACAAGGGATGGGGACACCCTCCCTCCAGACATGAGTGTCTAAACAGTCCCGAGATGACCAGAGAATGATGTGATTTCCAGTTAGGAAATAGAGTGGACCCTGCTCCATGAGGGGCCCCCACGGGACTCTGCTCCAAGGGGAAGAGGAGAGGTGTCTGGTGACACAGCTGACTTCTTCACTGTCTAAGATAGGTAGATCCTCACTGGGGTGGGAAACTCCAGGCAAAGTGCAGCTTGTCACAGGCAAGCCTGCCGAGGAAAGCATGGAGACGACTCAGGGTGAGATCCAAACAGTCCTTTTCTTCCAGAGATAAGATCGATGCTCACACAAAACCACGGGTCATTTGGAGCCCCAGATGGGACATGGAGAAATCCCTGTTTAAAAACGCGGGGCAGCTGTGCTGGTGCCTCAAACTCATCACATGGACAACTGACCTTCTCGTTCATGCCTGGGGCTGCCAAACCTCGGATGTGAGCAGAAGGCGTGGGAAGGGTGGGCAGGAAAGGGCAGCTTGGAACTCGGGAGCAGCCTCTCCCAAGGGGTGAGGGCCAGCATCTCAGGCCCTGCCTGGGAGCCAGGTAGAGATGGGGGTTTGTCTCCCCGTCCCATCTGCTCGCTGAGAGTTACACTGAACATTTCACTAACAACGGTAGGAATAAAGGCAAAATATCATTTTACTCTCCATGTATGATTTTTAATTTTTCAAACAGCTGTGGGTATTAATAGGAACATAAAAAGCTGCTTGGGCCAGGTCACCTTAACTGCTCAGAGCACTCCCAGATCCTCTGTGATCTGAGGCTGTGAGGATAAGATGAAGCCCCTAGATTCAAAGAGCTGCTGTCCTGGTGGAAATGACAGTAAGAAAATAGTGGTCAGGTGAAATGCTAGGTAACTGGGAAAAATAAGTAGGGCAAGATATTCCCTAGCTCTATCTCTGGCCCACGTTACTCTCTGTGGTCACCCTGCGCACCCCTACACCAATTCCCATCAAACCTGCACACCCTGACGTCTCAATTTCCCTGGTTTACCATGACCTAGGATATCATGGGTGGGTGGGTGGGTTGGTGGGTAGACAGGTGGGTGAGTGGGTGGATGAGTGAATAGGTGGGTGTGTGGGTGGGTGGGTAAGTGGATAGGTGGGTAAGTAGATAGGTGGGTGGGTAAGTGAGTGGGTGGATGGATGGATGGATGGATGGATGGATGGATGGATGGATGGGTGGATGGATGGATGGATGGATGGATGGATGGATGGATGGATGGGTGGGTGGGTGGATGGATGGATGGATGGATGGATGGATGGATGGATGGGTGGGTGGGTGGGTGGATGGATGGATGGATGGATGGGTGGGTGGGTGGATGGATGGATGGGTGGGTGGGTGGGTGGATGGGTGGATAGGTGGGTGGATTGGCAAGTGGGGAATCACATGGACATTGGGTAACAATTTTAATGTAAGGTTGGAAGAAATCACTGAGCATCAAATGCATCCTGTGTCCTGAGTCATGATGGTGGTGGCTCTAGCTTGGAGAAATCAGAATCTCCAGCATCCAGACCCAGCCTGGCCTAAGTGGAAAACAGAACATGGGCTCCCACTTGGCAGGTGGTTTCCAGTACCTGGACACTGTCGCTTTAGTCAGGCTGCTTGGTCAGGTGGTTTAGACCAGCACAGCCAGCTACTAACGCAGCCTTCCAGGACCACTCCGACTCGACACAGCAGCCAAGCACAGGCCATCACAGACAGTAGCCAAGTTCCGGCCATCACAAGTCACCACTGTTTTAAAGTGCCCAAGGCTTTCCTACCTCTTCAAAGGTAAAAATCCCCAACTTTCAAAATGCCCATCACCTCTCTTCCGTTCGACGTGTGACTTCAGTCTTGGAAGCAGAGTGGATGTATTATCCTTATTTCTCATTCCAAATAGATTTTTCTGAGTCGGTTGCTTTTCACCCAGGGAAACCACCAAGAGCTCAGCTTTGCAAAGATATGATTCTACCCAAAGGAAGACAGCACAGTCTGAAATGGTGAGCAACCTGAAGCTCCCAATGCATCCCATACACAGTGGGCATTGCTAGGTTTCTCTTGACAATTTAATCACCCTGCAAAGCTTTTGAGAGCTGGATGTAGTGCCATGGAGTACCCTAGCACACAGGTTGCTGCAACAAATCTCAACTATGTATGTACATGCATCTGTGTGAATGAATGAATGAATGAATGAATGAATGAGAAACATTTAAAATGATCTGACACCAGACACAACCACCAGTACAAATGATGTAAATGTCAGAAATGCTAAGGACTGGCTCAAGAATGCCAGCCAGCCCAAAAGCCAGAGCCCACTCAACCTCAAGTCTGCTCCCAGACGCAAACAGGTGAGGAGCTGTCACCCACGTGTAAGAGCTCATTCCTTAGGAGCTGGAGACATAGCTACTTCTCCAGAGGACCTGGGTCTGATTCCTAGCATCCACATAGTGGTTCACAGCTGTCTGTAACTCCAGTTCCAGAGAATCTGACACCCTCTTCTGGTCTCCGTGGGCAGCAGGCATACATGTGATACACAGAAGTGTGCACAGATATTCACACAGAAGCCATTCGTGCACAAGCTGGGTAGGTTACAGACCTTGGAACTGGAAGACAACCTGAGATGATACAGTAGGATGGGTGAGTGCTGGGAAGTGGAGGCTCGTGAGGCTAACTCAGCATCATCTCACCACAATGTATGGGTGGCTCACATGGATGCACATGCACATACATGTATGTAAGGATGCATGCACACACACATGTGCACACATGCATACACACATGCACACACATTCTCACACACACATATACACACATGCAC
Source organism: Mus musculus (assembly GCF_000001635.26). Taxonomy (NCBI): domain Eukaryota; kingdom Metazoa; phylum Chordata; class Mammalia; order Rodentia; family Muridae; genus Mus; species Mus musculus. The sequence goes on from NC_000074.6 coordinate 87,815,239, forward strand.
ACATGATGCACACACACGCACACACATGAATGCACATGCACAAACACATATAAGCACACACAGATGCATGCACATGCACTCACACATAAACCCACACACATGTGCACACATGCATGCACACTTGCATGCACACACATACACACATACACACACTCACACACATCTACATATATACACTCTCACACATGCACATATACACACATGCATACATCCTTGCACCCGCACACATACACATACTCACACACATACACACATACACACACCCACACATATAGACACACGCATACACGATGCACACACACATACACACACCCACACATATAGTCACACGAATACACGATGCATACACACACATATACACACATGCACACACGATGCACACACACATACACATCCACACATAGATGCACATGCATACACACACACACTCACGCACACACACATATGCACGCACGCGCATTCACACTGGCAGTCACATGCATACAGACACTATGAGCTTACTCTATCATGACAACAACCTGCAGAGCTGCTCAGCCCACAGCCTCAGCCTCACTCCATGGGCTGCCACCTCACTCCTGGAGGTTGGTGAGACTGTCATTTTCAAGATTCTCATTTAGGATTTTCAAATGTACTTCACCCAGCCCTCCTAGCACCTCCCTCCCTCTCTCTCTCCCCTCAGGCCCCCTCCACTCCTTCTTATCTCCCTCTCCATGCCTCCTGGCCACTCTGACCCCCCATCAAGACCAGCCATGACCATCCCAGGTCTGCTGGCTCTAGCTCCCGTTTCCTTTCCCTTGCCCTCGCCTTCTGGGGTTCTACCACCCCCTCCTCTCCTTGTCTCTTAACTTCCCTCACTTCATTTCCACAGCCTCCCCCCACCACAGGCAGAATGAGTTCTCTGGTGAGTTCTCCCCCACCCCCCACCTGCTTAGGAAAGTAGCTGAGCACAGAAGGCTGGCCAGGCGCAAGCCCTGGGGCTCCTAGGCCCTCCTGGCTACACTGGCAGACCAGGGTCTGGATGGAGGCCGAGGCCTGTGAATTCGTTTCACCTCCCTCAGCAGCAGCTATCCTGCTCAGGATCCCAGGAGGCACATCGCATCTGGCCAGAACAGAACCTCTGACAGATGGGACTGAGCCCAGAGCACAGCAGGAGGGTCTGGGAGATGGAAGTGGGAGGCTGGAAGCTCTGAGTGGTGAGATCATGCAGGGGGAAGGAAGGGGTCACAGGCGTGAACACAGTCCCTGCCATTTCAGGAACTGTATTCCAAATCACCAAGGCCCAGCAAGGCCTGGTTTCCTCATCTGTAAAATGGGAATGACAATCCAGGGCTGTTTTGATGAAGAAAGGGGAAGCTATCAGACATACTCTACAAATGCAGCTCTTTTGCTGCAGCAATGATTATTATACCTGTGCCTTATGGTGGCAGCTGGAAATATATCTCAGAAGACCCCTCCACCAGCAGCAGCCTAGGACCCCACCAGGCATGTGTGGAAAAGAAGGAGGTCTCAGGGGCCAGGGAACCCTTGATGGCATCTCATCCCAGCCTGGGAGTGGAACTGACTCTGTCACCCACTGATGTTCTGACTGACAGTTACCCTGTGGGCAGGTGGCAGAAGATGCCAAATATCTGCCACCAACATTGTTCTCTGACATTGCACCCAACAAAAGTCTGCTTAGCTATCTCTTCCATGTGCTACAGAAGGGAGCATTCGGTGGTGACCAAGACCAAGGGAACTCTTCAAAAAAGCTCAACACCTCATTCAAAGACAGCCACTGACTAAGAAACTACAGGCAGTGTAAGAGTGGCCAAGAATGTTGTTACACTGAACAATGAATGTCTGGCATTCTCACTCGGGTTAGATCATGTGCTGGTATCTACTGTAAGTATATTTGCAAATTTAATGGAGAATATATCCTTCTATTTAACAATAAAAGGCTCTCGCTTGCGCTTTCTCTCTCTCCTTCTCCCTCTCTACCTTTTCTTACAGAGACTTATCATGCAGCCTAGCACTCAAACTTATGATATCCTGCCTCTATCTCGGAAGTGCTGTGATTATAGGTATGACCAAACATGGGCTTCAAAAATTATATTCTTTTGGAGCCTGGAGAGGTGGAATCTGACTGGTCTTCCAGAAGTCCTGAGTTCAATTCCCAGCAACCACATGGTGGCTCACAAACATCTGTAATGGGATCTGATGCCCTCTTCTAGTGTGTCCAAAGACAGCTACAGTGTACATATCAATTCTTCTGTTTAATACTGAGCGTGACTCCTTATGCATAATAAATGTTCCTATATACCTACTATGAGTATATGCCTTATTTGGTGTTCCAGTTTTTGGAATGTTGAAAGTGAATAAGATCAATCATTTTTTAGATGATAAACTGATTCCCAGAAGGCAATGTGCCAAATGTACACGTAGCTCCTTAGCGGTGGCCCATGTAAACCCAAAGTCAGAACACAGTGAAAGTGCTCACCTATGTATGTAAATGATTAACCGTGGAGGAAAAGAAGCCTCCTGGGTAGTCAAATGGGTGGGGCGTGAAGCTGAGTATCTTGCTGTTGTCTCACGTTGAGTCACCACACGCTCAGGAAAAACAACTGACAACTACAGACCACAGGGTCATGGCCGTATACATTAAAGGCTCCTTGTTATAATCCTAGGAATACATACATGTGTGTGGACAAAGGCCAAGTAAAAACAAATACCAAGAATACTGAGTACTAAGATAATAAGGAATGCTATTCTTAAAATTCAACTAAGTGTGCTATCGTTGACTCCCCCTACTGAATTCTTAAGTTGTTATATCAGGAGTTTAAATCTTCTCATTGTCCTGGGGGAGAATTAAAGGGACATTTACAAACTGCTCTGAGGGTACCAATGCTCTGTGCTCAGCACGATGAGGAGAGAAACAATACGTCAGAGGGTAAAAAGACCACAGGCTACATACAGGCAGGAGTTCACTGAGGAGAGGGGTCCATCTGCTTCCCTCATCCCCTACCTATCCAAACCTGACCATGTCTCCCTTGCAACACTGGCTTTAGAATGAAAATGAGCACAAGGTTGCTGAGCCCCAGAGAAGGAGAAGAGTATTGGGCTCCTATCCCTAGGGAGGAGGCCCCTGGCCTGGCAGCAGTGGCAGGTTCACGAGGAGGAGACGCCCATCTGGGAGACCCCAACCTCCCAGAGCCTCCACCTTCTGAAGTTCTCCCCCAACAAGAGCCACTTCAAGGCCCTTTGCCAGGCTAAGCAGCACCCAATTTCCAGTTCATCCCAGCTGCACGAGACCACTGCCAAAAGTGGTGGACCATAAATGAAGGGGTCCTGACAGGCCACGGGGTGAGGAGTGCACAGGGCTAGGTGCCAGACTCTATAGGCACCAGGTGCTGCACACGCCTGGCTCTGCGTGGTGCGTGCACCAGGCAAAGCAATTTGTGTGCAGTCAGGTAGGGGGGTAGAAATATACCTCCCTGCCAGCCAGAAGGCAAGGCTCGGGAACCATCAGTGTGGCCCAGCTTGACCAGCCAGGAGGATTGGCAGAGGAGCAAGCGAGCTGGACACTACCTTCCATCCAAGGGCATAATTAACTGGCATAGGCTGCCAGGCCAGGTACAAAAGTTCAAGGTTTGCCTCTCACCACAAGGTTCTGGATGCCTGGCATGGCAGAGAACAGTCCAGGGCAAATCTCCTTGAGTCAGGCTGCCTGCCACCCCCCACATCCCCACCTCCAATCCTAACATGTTTTATCTACCCTGTGGCCTCAGGGACAGCTTCTTTCAGGTGATATCACTGTGGACTGGGCTAAGGTAGGTGCAATCCACTAGACTTGGGACAGAGTGTAGAATGTAGACAGTGAGGAATCTTCTGAGAGTTGAGAGGCAGCTAGTCTCGGGCTCTTGAGCATACTGCCTTCACCCCTGTTCCCAGGATCCTTCCTGAGCCTAGCATTGTCAGGAAAAGAAGAGTTCCAACCTCACACCTTCCCTCCTGCAAACCTCCCTGACTCCATCAACAACGTCTCTGTCCTTGGATGTCTAAGGAAAAACAAAAACAAAAACAAAAACAAAAACAAAAACAAAAACAAAAAAACCCACAAGGCTTGACTCAACAGCCATCCTTACTTCCAACGTTAGGATAAGATACATCTCTGGAATAAGCTTTGTCTCCCACCTCCAGCATCTACGCTGACCAATGCCAAGGCTGCCCATGTGGACTGCCATCCACTCAATAGCTGCTGCCAACACTCCAGCTTTCGATTTCTTCAGTCTGTTCTCCTCCAAGCATACTCCTTGTGTATCAGGCACCCAATGTCACCAGCAACAGCTCCCCTCCCCAACTATCTTCTGCTGGGGGTCTCTGAGCCTCCATCTACTCTACTATCCTATGATTCCCCTTCAGTCTCCTTCTGCTGCTTCCCTCATGCCTCACACACTTCCTCAGTACCCTTATACACCTGTAACAAGGGGCGGAGGACAGTACAAGAGAGTGGGTGGAAAGATGCTAAGAGCCTGAATACCAGATCATCTGCTGTGCACACATGACAGGGAAGTTTCACCCATGATCTCTCATCAACATGGCTTCCTAAACAAAACCAGCATAATGACAACAGCAGCTGACATGCTAAAAAGGACAGGGGAAATCCCACAGAGTCCTGCCCTTAGATGAAGAACTACGGGTGACCAATGACTGCTGAAAGAGAAAGTCAGTATTCAGGACAGGCTCCCATGTAGGTTTTCTAATGCCAAGGGGACAGCCCTGGACACGAGTGTACATGAACTTAATGGGTTCAGTGGTTTTTACATGTGTACATACATGTAACGATATTAATTTTAAAAGATGTCATGAATTTAAGAAGGGGCACAGAAAGAAAGGGGAGAGAAAGGGGTAGGAGTGATGTAGATATAGTATCCACATATGAAGTCCTCAAAAGAAATTATTAAATTAAAACACACACACATATGAATATGAACTGGGAACTTTCTAATGTCAAAGCAGTAGACCCCAGCTCATCAAAGCTGTTGTATGGTAGTTTCCTCAGATATGACAACTTCTTGTTGACAACCTTGAAGGGAAGCTCACTAAGATATGGAGGTTTAGAAAGGAGGTGAGACAACAAGATGAGGTGAAACATTCCATCCTGAAGGGAAGCTTTTTAAGCACAGGAAGTAGACAACTCAAAGGCTTCAGGAAGTCCCTGAAACTGACAGGACTCAATGGACCCCTCCCTCCCCAAGCTTGTATAAGCAGTAAGTATTGTTGAGAGACACCCTCAGACAAGCTGAGCTACCTGGAAGAAGCAGAGACCAGCTGAGTGCTTGGGAAGTACACTCCAACTCATCAAGCTGCTTGCCAGTTGTGAACTCTACTCTTGGTAGCCAGCTTTTACCCAGAGTTGTAACCTATGATGGAATGACACAACTGGATGGTTTCTCATCCTGTGAGTAAGCCCACACTCATATTCTTGTAAGTAGCCCTAATAAAACTTATTGGTTCACCCAAGTGGCCTTTGCCAGTACCCATACTTTGGACTGTCCATGATTCCCTATCTGGGAAGAGTAGACATTTGTTCAAGTTTTCCCAGGAATAGTATCATACACCAAAGGCCACACTGCTCTATGTCATAGCACTCAACAGTCCTAATAAACAGCTATGCTGCTTACTGGCTTATACACTTACTAGCATATACTGTTGCTGTGTGTGTGTGTGTGTGTGTGTGTGTGTGTGTGTGTGTGTGTCCAACTTTGTGTGGCTGGTTTTCTTCTCTCATCATTGTGTGGGTTTGAGGTTGGAACCTGCTAGATTTGGGTAACAGGCAAGCACTGGAGCTATCACATCAGTCCACTAACCTATATATTTTACTGCTATTATCGGTGTCCTCACACTGCTAAATGTGTTGACAGTAAAAAACATGGTTGTGACACCAGTCTTGTATATCTCATGTCCACCTCCTGATTGCCTCAAGGGACCCCTGGGATCTTGGCCTGGACCATGAAGGATCACAATGTTCACAAGACAGTAAACTCACTTAGCATTGCAGTTCTGAGAATGTGACTGCATTATTTATGTCATGAGTTGCTTATTGTCCATCACCTGCATGCAATGGTGAGGGGTGGGGGGGGAGGTGTCTACAGAGACCAGTCCAGATTAGTCTTGGTTCCCATTAAATATCTAGCACTCAGCACAAAGTGGGCACACAGCAAGTGCTCAGCAATGCCAACCGACAAGGTCAGTGTTTGAAAATTCTGCTGCTTGCAGCCTGGGATTGGGAGTTTGGGGGCATTGGTCATGAAGGTCCCTAAACTTGTTACCACATACATTCCGTGTATCTAACAAGAAACCCTCACCACCAATTGCAAAACCATTTAGCCCATGGAATCCACTGTCTGGAAATGTTCCACATCTGTTCAGAGGCAGCCATACTGAGCCTTGGACTTCAGAGTATGCCGCACATGCAATGAATGCAGGGCACAGGACAAGTCCCCTCCAAGCCTTCCTGCTGGCCCCTCATGTTGAAGCAGCCTGCAAGACACCACCACCATACCCAAGTCTTACACCACTGTCTGCTAACAGAAAGACACCTTTGTTCTCATTTCTCCAAGGAACTCCTAATGAAGGCTCAAATGTCCAGTTCCCCATGGCAACCTGGGACTCTGGGCACTGGGCCCAGCCTCCTTCCAAGCAGCCTTCAGGAGCAATAAGGAGCCTAGGTTCCTAAACTCCCAGAAGCCCCCACTTCCTTACATCACCTATAGGATCTCTGGCACCACGTGAGCTTGTGGTCCAGGTACTACACAAATAGCCCTGACCTGGGGCTGGAGTGCAGGCTTCCTACTATGGCCCAAGCTTCACTTTCTCATTCTTGTCTACCCCTGGAGGGAGATGAAGAGCCAGAAAGTATGGGAATGTACCCTCCAGACAACACACCCGCCTCTGCCTCACACCTCCTGATGCCGCCCAGCACGTCACATGGCTGAGCTATCGGTTCATGTATGACTTCTGCGGCTCATCCTGCAGAGTTTATTAACATCCACTAATAACGAGTGTACAGGCCTCCCACAAGCGCCAAGAGAAGCCCGGCTGAGTGGGCGTGTCCCCTGGTCCTGCTCTCTCTCTCTTTCTCTCAGCACATTTCTCCATCGGGGAACAATTAGGAAAAACTCTCCCCAGGTTATATTTAGAAAGGGGTGGAGGGAGACGCTTCCTCTAGTAATTTTCATTCAGTTGCACAGGACTGCCTGGCCCCACCACCCCCCAGGCCATCACCACAGGGCAGGCAACCTCCTCTCCCCCCACACGCATTGGTGGAAATGCAGCCAGCCTTTGCCTGGCCCTGATTATGCCTGCGTTTAAAAATAAGATGTGAAAGATGCATTATGTAAGACCTATACCACTCTCCTGGCCACCTCCGACTCGAGAATCAAAGATCATCATTTCTACCATCAAAAAAGAATGAAAGAAAGACAGGAACAATGAAATGGCTGCCCGACATGAGCCAGATCAAAGGCGTGGACACAGAAAACGGAGAGCCGGGGGGCCTTTAATTACTGCCTGCATCCTCCGAGTCGTGTGGCGAGAGGGGAGAAGAAAAGTTTTGAAGGCCACCAGGCCCTGCCCTGCTGCGGCTCCTGTTTCCACCGCCAGCACCAGTTCCCGACAAACTCTCGTCTTTCATTTCCCTCCCTTTTTTCCCTCCTTTCTCTCTGCCCCCCACATGTCAGACAGCACTCCCAGACTCCCTAGTGCTAGTGGTCCACCAGCAGAGAGCGCTCAGAGGGGCTCCTCAGAGACCTCAAGCAAGGGACTGTCCCCCAGAAGGTCTGCAGCCTGGGTGGGTTCCTGTCAGCCTTCCCCAAAATAGGGGGTGCTGGGAGGGACCCAGGGACCCACCAAGAGTGCCATGCTGCTCTACCAAAGTGGTCACCCCCTGCCTTTTTTTTTTTGCAAGTCTCTCTGGTGCATGGGGAGGGGGGTACTCTTCAAATTCACATTGGGCAGGGCTCCGTGGGGCAGCAGATCAAACCTGAGAACTGGCTGTTTGAGCTCAGCGGCAGAAAAAAGGATTGCCCAGGGACTGAGCTTAAGTAGAAGCTGGATTAAACTTCAAACACAAACTCCTCCTTTTTCTACACAGCAGACAGTCATGGCTAATATCGCAATGTGGACTTTAAAAACGAATTACAAATAACTTACTCTGGGACTTGGGTCTTTTGTATTAAGGGGAGGAGCCAAAGAGATCATTGCAACGGAAAGACAAAACGAAAGACAAACGCAGAGGCTGCCCTCTTGCTCTGCACAGGGAAGACCATGGAAGCTGGAGCAGAGAGGCCCCAAGTGAGTGCTCATAGAGGAGGAGGCTTGCTGGCTACCAGGGCCTTCCTCAGAGGCTCCTGTGGCGCTCAATAGTAAGACTCCAGGTACAGAAAGAAATGCCAGGCTAAGGGGACCACAGAAGTAGCACATTTTAAATGCCTGGAGATTTAAATATTAAAGTACTCTGTCAAGACATACATACAAATAATGTAGTGTAAGTATACTGTACACATGATCAATGAGTGACTAGGCTAGTTCAAAACAAAAGAAAACAAAACAAAAAAAACTTGGTCAGGGGAAGTGGCTCAGCATGGAAAGGCTTTCGCTGCCAAACCTGATGCCCCGAGTTCGATTCCCAGAACCCATGTGCTAAATGGAAGGAACAACTCTAGCAGATTGTCCTCTGACATCCACAGGGGTGTACTCACACACAGAAACACATGCAAACACACATCCTACTAGCTACCTCACTGTGACACTGGCTACCAGCATAAGGCCAGGTTAAGCTGGGGCTAGCCTATCCTTCTGGGTCTCCTATGCTGGATACCAGGCACTTCGAGATCTTTGAAAACAGGCACAAAAGTGAGGGAGGATTCAGGGGGCTGAAGAGAAGAGATGGCTGATGGGTAAGGGCAAGTAGTGTTCATGCACAGGACTCGGTTTGGGTTCCCAGCATCCACATCGGATGGTTCACATCCTGAAACTCCAGGTCCAGAGGATCCCATTACTCTGGTCTCTATGGGTGCCCGCAGTGTCTGTCTGCCTGTTGACAGACAGACAGACAGACAGACAGACAGACAGACAGACAGACAGAGACACAAACATATAATAAAAATAATAAAAGGCTAGGTGTGGTGGCACATTCCAGAGGTAGGGAGATCCCTGGAAGTTCAAGGCCAGCCAGTTCAAGGCAGGTTCTACACTGTGGGTTCCAGGACAACCGGAGCATCAAAATAAACGAATGAATGAAAGGCAGGCAGAAAGGCAAGGAGGGAGGCAGGCATGGAGAGAGGGAGGGAATAAAAATAAACCAACCCTAAACCACAGGTTTGAATTTAGGGGTGAGGTTTCAGCATGATCTGTGTGACACCTTGGGTGCATGTGTTAGACCGTTTATCCCCAGCACAGCAGTGTTGAGGGTAGGAACTTGGACAGTAATGGACTGGGTCTCGTGGCTGTCACAGGACTAGGCTCCTTTGGGGGTACAGCTAATCTCCTTCCCTTCGCCTCTCACTATCCACACTCTGGCCCCCGTGATGCCTTCCCACGTGTTATAACACAGCAGAGGGGCTCTGTCTGCAGGCGTGAGCCCTCCATCTTGGTCTTCCCAACCACCATCCTGTGAGCCAAGTAAACATGCAGTGTTCACAGAGTACCCAGCCTGAGGTCTCTGTCACAGGAGCAGAAGACAGGCTAGGACGGGGAGACCTGATCCTGTGTCTGTGTCACTGTGATTGTCACTTAGGGTGTGGCCTGAGACTCCATAGAGTAATCAAGACCTGGATAAATACACAGCATTCTTGGGGCAGTTTTAGAAAGGCCAGAAGCCCACTCCTCCCTCCATGTCAGTGAGAAGGAAGTGCACACAGACCTCCCTCCACTCCAGGGGTTCCCAGGACAGGCAAAGTCCCCCTGCATGGCTGTGAGCTGCCTCCATAAGGCACATAGCATTAACCACTGCTAACTCCACAAAGTCACCCTGTCACTGTCACCTGAACCACCAAGGATCGTATCTGTCCTGAGACCCACCATGCAGACCCAACATGTAGCACCATGGCCCAGCACCCTGTCCTACCTGCCAGAAAAGCTCCATTTGGTCACTCTGGGTATCTATTTCAGGATAACTGGGAAGCACCACAAGTTTACTGACTGCAGCCTCTTCAGAGTTAGAGAGAGTTAGAGAGTTAGAGTTAGAGAGAGAGAGAGAGGGGGGTGAGGGAGGGAGAGAGAGAGAGAGAGAGAGAGAGAGAGAGAGAGAGAGATTGGGAGAAGAATGCAAGAAAGCAAGGGAAGTGGTTCCAGCTCTATTTCACAGAAAGGTAAACTGAGGCTCAGAAATAGGTAAATTATTGACCATAGACTTTGAGCAGAGAAAGCATTTGAGCCTAGACTGTCAGGATACAATCACTTGCTTTTCTTTCATTGGTTTGATGTCATCTCCCCAAGATTTTCCAAATTAACCATGCTGCTGCTGCTGGTGATGATGATGGTGATTCTTTACATCATCCATGCTTTCAAGGGTGATGGTGGTAGAGGAGGAGGATAAAGAGGAGGACGAGTTGTTGTTGTTGTTGTTGTTGTTGTTGGTGGTGGTGGTGGTGGTGGTGGTGGTGGTGGTGGTGGTGGTGGTGGAGGTGGAGGTGGAGGTGGAGGTGGAGGTGGAGGTGGAGGTGGTGGTGGTGGTGGTGGAGGTGGAGGTGGAGGTGGAGGTGGAGGTGGAGGTGGAGGTGGTGGTGGTGGTGGTGGTGGTGGTGGAGGTGGAGGTGGAGGTGGAGGTGGAGGTGATAATGATAGTAATAATACCAGCTTTGGGTAAGGTGAGACCAGAGAGCTTCTGGAACACTCCACAATAAGATGACTTATCCACACACAGCAGACAGTGTGTGCTGAAAGCCAAACAACCTGACAGAACCCAACAAGACAGTCACAGCTGGCACGGGGCCAGAGGGGAACAGAACGAAGACGGAAACCTCAAAACAAGGAGGCATGGGCCCCTGTGGAGCACAGTAGGCAGAGGATGGGGTAGCAAGCCAGACTAGGGCCTGGGGAAGGCCAAGAGCAGGAGGGACGCCCTCCTTAGCAATGAGCTCTAGCCCAAGCATAGGCTGAGATAAGAGTCATTGATCATTTTCTTCCCAGAGGCAGGATCGTGGCCGGTTCCTCCAGGTTTCTGGTCACCAGATGGGAGCTGTTCTCTAGCTGGGAAGAACTTGGCTAGACCTACGGCAGAGGGTCCAACAGAATGGAGTCAGCACAGCCCACAAAGCCAGACGGAGAATGGAAAGAAAGACACAGCGCCAGTGTGCACAGATGATTCTCTTCAGTCTATTGGGCCCCAGTCCTCCTGATAATCTATCTGTGGCACTTCTAGCTGCCTTTGGAAAAGCAGTCACCTGTGGGACTTGAATGGCTGTGTTGACACTCAGAACAAGTTATGACCAAGAACTTGGGCTGTGGTCAAACATATATAAGTTTGCCTCTGGGCCCTATTATATTCCCAAGTTACCTTGAGCTTGCTGAACCTCGGATTCTCTGTAGGGTTAAAACAAAGAATTCTCCAGCCTGTATTATTACAAAATTATTATAAATGCTTGGATCTCTACAAAGCCCCTGTTTCCAAAATCACTGGAAGATGTGGGCTGGGATGGGGTCAACCTGCCGCTAGGTTCACAAACCAGGACTATGGCTGTGGAGATGGCTCAGTGGGTAAAAGCTTGCCACACAAGTCTGAAGATCTGAACTCCATCTCCGGAACACACTTAAAAAGCCTGAAATGGTGGTAGACATCTCTAGTCCCAGTGATGAGAGGCAGAGATGGGGAAAAGGGCCCAGAGCTCACGTGCCAACTAGCCTGTAGTACACAGCAAAGCAACGGAAACCAGAGAGCTCCTGTCTAATAAGAAATCAACTGAAGAGCTGTCATCTCTGCACTTCGTCCTGGCGCACACTGGCCCTTCCTCACACATATACAAAAATAAACAAACCAGGAAAAAAAAACCAACTTTGAATTAATTTTTAAAATCGAGGATGCTAGAGGCTGGGCGTGGTGGTGCGTGCCTGTAAGGCTAGCACTTGGGAGGCACAGGCCGGCAACTCTCTGAGTTGAAGGCCACCCCTGGCTCCAAAGCAAGTTTCAGAGTAGCCAGGGCTTCACAGAGAAACCGTGTCTTAAAAGAAAACAAATAAATAAAATCAGGAATGCTGAGAAATGAAAGCTTTGGAAGGTCCGCCGGCTTTGGCTCCTCAGCAAGCAGCTCTACTTGAACTGCATGGGCTGAAGACTCCATGACGACCCCATGTCGTACATTCAGGCAAGCTCTTCTGGATGGGAACAGGGAGTATCAGTGAAGACCTCCCTAAGTACCACTTACCAGGCAGCATAAATAAATGCATGCAAGACTGAAAGAAGGATGATTCAGCAGGTAAAGCTCTATGCTGTTCTACTCTGCCAGCCTGGTTTAGATCTCAGGAACTCACACGATGGAAGGAGAGCCCTCCGACCTCCACCTGGGTGCCATGGGACGGATGCATGCATGCAAACGGGCACATCATACACACACATACGAATCCATTGTTTTTCAAGAAAGACCAAAGCTGAGGAGTATGAAGAGCCACAGTGGAGGCCAGCATGCTAGTGACCAGTGGCTCAGCCAGCCAGAGAGCAATGTGACCATGTCACTGGTGCTGAGGCTAAGAAGGCTAAGCCGATTCCACAACAGGCTTCAGATTGGCAGTTAAGGAGACTAGGCCTAAATCTCTGTCTCCAAGAACCGGGCAATTCCAGGCAAGTCCAGGCCTCAGAAGCTGCCCTGCCACCTGGCCTGGACAATGGGTCAGCAGCAGTTTGCAGACTTCCTCAGCTACTTCCTCAGCAACAGTTTCCAGACCTCCCCAGCAAGTTTCCACCCCTCACGCCCTGGTAACGGAGTGTCCATAGAGATGGACCCAACAGATTAACATAGCTGTCACCTACCCCAAAATTCCCTAATGTGCTTTAAATCAGGCCTGCAAGCTCATTTGGTTGTCTCTCTGTTCTCATAATGGGAGACCCCAGCCCGCTGGACTTTTGCAGAATAAAACACTCTTTGCATTTACATACTATTATTCTTCAGTGAATCATGGGTCCTTTCAAGGCCATTTCCTATAAGGGACATCACAGGTGTGCTCTCTGTCCTCTGGGCTAGAGAGAGGAGGTCAAGGCTATCTCCTTTCATCTCTCTCTGGCAGGACCCAGCATGCATTCTGGTACATAGGGCCAAGGGACCGCATAGAGAAACAACCTAGAGATAACACAGCAGACCAGAGACTCTCAAGGGTCCATAGACGCTTGTCCTCACGTTGCTCTGGAGTGGAATGAGACCCCAATCACCAGATGCCCTGCCTCCCGTGGAAGACCAACACCTGCATCCAAGCATGACCCTCCCTCTCCCCTCCCCTTCCTGCCACCTCAACCATCCAGCAGGTAGGTAGTACAAAAGTCAAGGGGGTAAGCCACCCCGAAAAGGGACGCAGCTGGGAAGAGACAGATCCTGAGTCCAGCGGCTGTAAGGTTTGTGACACACCTTCACCCTCTTCTCTCTAGTCAGTATTTTTGCAAAAGAAGAATGTCCCTATAGCTCAAACGAGAAACTAGGAGTCAGAGAGATGCCTATCTGTCTCCATGGAAGACAAGATGCTTCCTCCCCTGTGTCCCAAGCTCACCCCTCTCCCTTCCCGCCCTGGACAGACAGACACTCCATGTGTGTGCCCCGCAAAGGCAGGGACTAACTCAGTATGTGCTTGCTTCACTGAGTGCTTCAGAGGCCATGAATAAATAATGAAAGAAAACTAAACAGTTACTATTTATTTAGGTGTTTATCTCGTGCCAAGCATCGCCCTCAGTCGTTCACAGGGATTGGTGTGTTTAATTTCCATAACAAACCTGATGAGGTAGTCACAACAGTTAGTTCTGGATAACAGAATTTTGTTTTACCAATGAGGAAACTGAGGCACAGGAAGTAAGGTAACTTCCCCAGCATCACGCAGTAAGAGGAGGTGCAACTGGGACTAATACCCAGATGGTCCAACCTGTCTCATGAATGAACAAGGACTGGGGAGAGTTGGGGTAGGAGGGTCCGTGCTTCTTAGATGATTCAAACATCTAACCCCGCCTACTTAGGAGAGACATCCCTCCTCTCCGAGTCCAGAGATCTCAGGCCTAAACAGATAGTAGGCATCATGCAGCCTTAGTAATGTATGAGTAGATACAGGACCAACTGGAGCCGGTCAGAGAGACCCTGAGACTTCATTCCACTGCAGGGAAGATGCTCTGGAAAGGTGGTAAGCTTGGACGCTCTGTGGGCAGGGGGACTAATCTGCCTCTTCAGAAAAACCTGGCCGAGAATGAAGCCAACAAAGGAGAAAGGTAAGCAAAGACAGTGAGCGAAGATGCAGAGCGAAGACCATGAGAGCAAAGCCCTAAGGAGCCTCCCGGGTCTGTCTGAGCTTACTCTTGGTCCTCACAGTAAAAGATGCCACACTGTCCCTGTTCAACATCCTCACTTTGCGAAGACTCCATGATCAAGTCAAATGCAAACAGTAGTTTATTGCCAGGGCCAAAGCAGTCTGCAACATTCCGCCCTGGTCCAGAAGGCTGATCCCAAGCTCTTCTTACTAGCACAGGAACTAAGAATACTTCATAGATTGCCAAAGACAAGGAAAGAGGGGAGGGGAGGGGAGGGGAGGGGAGGGGAGGGAAGGGAAGGGAAGGGAAGGGAAGGGAAGGGAAGGGAAGGGAAGGGAAGGGAAGGGAAGGGAAGGGAAGGGAAGGGAAGGGAAGGGAAGGGAAGGGAAGGGAAGGGAAGGGGACTCTACTTCTGTGCATCAAAGTCTATGCTTGTGGTAACCCCAAGCTCAGCACGCAGTTCCCCCACCCATATGCACAAAACAGTGAATGAGCTGAAGTTAATTCTGAAGTGAATGCGTGAAGGGAGCTGGAGTTAATTCTGCCATAGACTATGTTGGTCCCACTACATCCCTGAGCAGTTGGCAGCAAATCGGGGATTCAGAAAGTCTCTAACTCCAACATGGGGAAGGGGGGCGGGGGAGTCACACAGTCACACAGTGAAAGCATCAGATAACATCTCTCTGCAAGCAGGGGCCAGAACCCGTACCGCCCAGCGCCACCCTGTGGGACTTGCCCTCCACTGCACTCCTCTGATGTCTAAGGGACC
Source organism: Mus musculus (assembly GCF_000001635.26). NCBI lineage: Eukaryota > Metazoa > Chordata > Mammalia > Rodentia > Muridae > Mus > Mus musculus. The sequence continues at coordinate 87,830,481 of NC_000074.6, forward strand.
ATAGCTCCCTGCACCCTGCTGCCCAGTCTCACCTGTTCACATTTTTACAGTAGCCACTGGGTGCAGGGGAGACCTGCCTTCCTCCACCCAGGAAAGAGTGGGTGCTTTCTGTTCACACTTGGCACCTCATGGCTACAGTGAGAACATAGAGGACGCAGTAGTCAAACTTTTGTGACTCCGATTTGGGAGCAGGATTGGGAGGACTTTGGGAAATAGTAGTAAACCATTCCAAGATATTGAAAATAGGATCTGACTACGGAGAAGTATATCTTGGCAGCTAAGTAAAAGGAGCAAGGTATCTACCCAGTGAAGAAAGGAGATGGTGGCTCCGGAGGCTTCACCCTCAGCCTATGTCTGGGTCTCTGTCACACCCCTAGCAAACCAGATCAGAGGAGGGATCCCATGGCGGCGAGCTAGAGATTATTTGTTCACAAAGCTGGGGACGGGATGGAAGGGGGGGCTGGGGAGGTGGCGCATCCAGGCAGGACAACCTGAGCATGATATGGTGTCTACTGATTTTTGAGTGCTTCTTACACATGCAGAATGGAAGCACAGACTCCCCTCCCCCACCCCACATCCCAATTAATAAGGGTCAGCATTTTACATGTGATGGAGCCAGTGTGTGGTGTCAAGTGGCTTATTTATCGTCTTTGAGCCCTGATAGCCCCATGTGTAAAAGCAGGAACCAAAGGCCCAACTCTGCTGCAGGGAGAACCCTAGGAAGAGAAGGGAAGGAAAGAACAGAGCACATGACCGGAAATAGCTCTTTCCCACCTTCCAGTCCCAGGAGAGACACACATCTTCCCAGCTGCTCCTTAGCCTCGGCAAGCAGGCAGATGCCATTAAGATTCCTGTGGAACACACTCTGAATTCAGTAGCACGCCTCCTTATACACGGGGTATTGTCGCTACTAATTTGAAAGGCCGAAGGCTCCTGGTTTAATGCTTAGCTCAAGCTGTAAACTAAGAACCTCAAGACTAAGACTACCCGAGAAAGACCCCAGACCACGACTCCCTGTGGAGCCAAATTCCACAATCCAGGCTCCCTGATCACTCTCAAGGGTGTTTGTCCACCTTAGAGGCCTGGGGGAGTGGAGGAGTGGGGGCTGGGGGAGGGGGGGGGTGACGAAGACACATGGACTCTGGAGAAGGAGGCCCAGCCACCAGGCCTGGCTGGCCTCTCCCCTTGCCCCTTTGAAGTTCCCAGCATGGGGTGGGCTGGAAGGAAACCCTGGGCCACAGAGGCTGACTCGGGCCTCACCTACCCCCCTACCCTGCCGCCTCCCCCCTCATTGTGCAGTCTGGCTGGGCTTTTGTTGCCAGAGCCCTGGCAGGGGACAACCAGGGACCTGGCCTCATTATGTGCCTGACCTCAGGCACACCTCCCCCACCCAGGGCCTGGGCCTCCTGGAGGCCTCCTCCATGGGACAAAGGACCAGCCCCCAAAGCAGCTGGCGGCCTGCACGGCTCTTTCAGGGGGGAGCAGAGGGGCCTAGAGGCGGCTGGTCTGGCTTTGATGGTTCAGAAGGTGGAGGAGGTGCTCCTTTGGAACCTTCCTGTGGAGCAGACAAAGCTCAGGGGAAGCCACCGAGGGCTGGCGCAGAGATGTAGTCTCCGGGCAGGAGGTTGACCTCACTTGTCTCTGACCTTCCAGAATTCTCCACAAACAGGTCACCAAGGGTATATGAAATAGACTGTGTTGTCTCAGACTGTGTCCCAGGTTCCTCTGTCACCTAGCTTTTGGAGAAAGAACCGATGTCACCCACCCAAGAGATGACCAGGAGCAAGTGAGATAACTCCAAGAAAGAGGGAAAGCCAGAGGAATGGTAAGATCGCCCTCAGCTAAGAAGCCTCCTTCCTTGTATCTAATTACCAGGCAAGCAGATCCTGAGCACCAGGTAGAACCATCTAGAAGGTTGTACCCAGTCGCTTCCTTCCAGTTATTCGAGGGTCTGTGCTTTGCACGCCTGACTGGCACACAGGTTTATTGTGCACCAATTTTAATATCAAAAGACTCTAGGGAAATTTTTTTGGAGTGTTTTATTTGCTTAAGATCCTGGAGCTGACACAGGGACTCCCCTGAGCACAATGGGATGCAACAACTCAGGGAGCAGCAAGGCAGGACCAAGCGTGGAGCGAGTGCGTGGGCCGGCGTGGCACGGTCACGCGTGTTTGGAAGCAGGTGTGTCCCAGAATGCGCACGTTGTCGGTGACAAAAGGCTGGCTGAAAGCTTCACCTAGGGAGCACACAGCCGGCCTGAGCCCGCGGAGAGGGAAGCAGCCTGGTTAGTCCATTGTGGGAAAGGGATGCCTTTTAAGGGACAAAAGGTGGAGAGGAAAGAAGCACACAGCAGAGAGGCAGGCACATCTGTATCTGCTATTAACTGTCACACCGTCCCATTATGTGGTCTCTCCTGCCGCACCATTTGGAAGGAACACATGCATATGTGTGCAGACACAGGAGTGGTTCCGGGCTTGGCCTGACTCTACATTGTCCTGACCAGCCAGGAGGTTCAGAACTGAGCTCTTACAAAGACATCGATTTTCCTCCTTCTCTTCCAGAGCGAGATCAGATGAGCTCCCGGAGTGACACATCCTCAACTTTTCTTGTTTGTTTGTTTGTATCATGATTTTTTTTTTAATTTTTTTAAAAGACTAGGTCTCTAATTGCATCTTTTTTTTTTGGCCACATGCATCTCCCTGGCTTCTGGCCCCCCAAAACAAGGAGGGCATACACTGATTATCTGTACTTGCAGACTGCTCACAGGGCATCCTGGGCTCAAAGGATGCCAGGGGGTTAGAAATCAGGGAGGGGGGCTGGAATTAATTGCCAAGAAAACACAGGGCTGTGCTGTGACTCTGATTTCATCAATTACCATTATCTCTCTGTGCAGGTCTGCCAACCATCCCCCAGATTCGGCCCTGCTTAACTTTCTTTGCCAGTTGCGATACCCCGTCAGATGCCTGGCGCTGCCAGGCTACCCGCCTGGGCTCCTTCTGGGCTCTTATCAGCCTCCCCCAGTCGGCCTGGTCGGCACAGCTGTTCCAGGCCCCCAGCCCCTCACTTTATCTGCTTGCACAGACCTCGGCCTGGCAAGCGGTGGGCCCAGTGCCTGCTCTGCATTCCCCAGGAAGCCCTCTGGGAACACAGCCTCCCTGCTCCCAAGCCCTGGGAGAGTTCATTACCAGCCAGGGTCCCCCAGCTCAACAGTCTAGGTGCGGACCATATCGCCCAGCCTGGCCGCCAGAGCCGCCTGAATCATTAAAACTCCAACCTTCTGAAGGGAAGAAAGAACAAAACCACAAATTTAGATTAATAAAGCATTTGTTGATTCTACAGCAATTTAGCAGGCCCCTAAGAAACCCACCAGAGACCCACGGAGCTCCAGTAATTTTCTGTTATATTATCTTTCTTGTAAAATACTTCCCCAGACAGAGTCCCCAAAGGGGCTCAAATATCACTGTGACTAACCAAAATCAATGCGCACTCACCTATTGACATTTTTACATAGTTTTTGGATTTAGTATCCAGCCGAAAACACAATCAACTCCTCTGCCAAGGAGCAGACAGGCACTTAGCTAGCCAGCTATTAGTGTTACAAAGGAAAAAATGCTGGCACCCAGGGGAGCCGGGCAAGGCGCACTGACGTCAGGGGGTAATTGGGTGTCTGAGAGAAATTGCCAGCGGCTGGCCGGCTCCCCCGGGGCTGCACAAGGCTGGGCTGTAACTCTAATAAAGGAAAGGAAATTCTAGAAAAGGGGGCCTTGCTACAAAGGAGCCCGGGCAGATGCCAAAAATAGCCTTTTGGAAATAAATAAATAAATGTGGCCAAAATCATATAGATCTAAAACATAAAATAAATCACCCCTCTGTGGATGAGTTCTGGCCATCCCCTCTCTGGACATCTGGAGTGTTCCGCTCTGGGGCCGCTTCTCTGAAGCCCAGGGAGCCACTCAGGAGGAGGTTTGCCATCTACTTTGGCACACAGGGTGGCCTTTTGGAAGAATATAACTTTGTAACCCCCTCTTTCCCAAAGGTAATCCCTTAGTTGCTTTTGTTTTTGTTAAGGCTGAAGAAAGAAATAATTTCTATTGTTTGGGGGTTCCCCCCTTATTTTTATGTTAGAATGGGGAGGGGCTCAAAAATGTCACCAATTTAATAAAAATATCAGTTTCCAGCCGCATGACCTCCTTTGGAAGAAGTCAACTTGAATGGACAATGGGTCGAATTTTCTTGCCTGACAGCTTAACCAACCACTGACTCGAGGTCAGAGGCTGTGGCACAAACCTGAAAAGTGCCAGCATTTCCCTTAAAGACAGCCAGCATCTGCCGCTGAGGAAGGGGAGCAGGAAACGGCATCTGGAAAGGCCCAGGTTGGGGTTCTGACCTCTGTGTGCCAGCACTGGACCAGAGAGGGTCTGTGGCCCACAGGCTTCTAGGAAATTCATGCCTTCTTGGCTTGAAGGGAGGTGGGGTGGAGAATGAGAGTTCCAGGGTCAATTTCAATTTTGCTGTTATGCAAGAAAAAGGAAAACTAGGACCAGGATGCTTGGTTTTTTTTTAAGGGCACAAACACCACCACCCCCAAAATGAAAAGACGGGGGGGGGGGGGGGGGAAGGGGAGCCAAATACACTCAAAGCATCTTGGAAATTGGCCTGAATGAATGTCTTTAGCTAAAAAACGCCGGATCAGCATCTCAGGATGCTTTTGGTGTCCAGGGCTCCATTGAGGCTCCTGGGGCTTGCTGGAGGCAAAAAGCCCTCCTGGGGTCAGCTTGGAGCCCAAGCCTCACTCCTACGATCAGATCAGCTAGGAGCCCCAAAAGCCTTCTGGCTGGACATGTGGGGCAAACCCTTTCAGGGAAGAGCCTCCAGTATTGGCATGAAGGAAGAAAATCCAGCTGGGAAAAAAAGATAGAGAGCCTGCAGTGGCGACCCAGGGGAGGAAGGCAGAGCTTCGGAACGCAGCAGCCAGCGCCCTGGCGCCAAATCACAGACCTTGAATCAATGATGCAATTGCTTAATTAATCAGCCTGCTCGGGTGGGTGCAGAGGGTCTCTGTGAGTGTCTGACCCGACTAGCTCCTGATGGGCAAGCCCCCCCTCCTCGGGGCCCTTCTGCAGGGCCCTCGGGACCACAGATGGTTGAACACCGTCTGGGAGTCTCACTGAGGGGAGAAAATGTTGAGTTCCCGAGTCCCCTGTGTGATCCAGTCACTCTGGCAGAAAGGAGGAAAAGGGAGGGGGGAAGAGGGAGGAGGGTCTTATCAGCAACTTAGGATTTCTTGGCCTTGGCAGCTGCAAGTCAGTTCTCACAATGCTATTTCCTTGTCCCAGTCAATGAGACTGTAAAAGAAATACAGAGCACAAGACCTCTTTTCAGCAATCCAGCAAGTGCCAGACTTAGACAGGCAGGGGCCATTTAAATTAACCTTGAGCCTGAACATGTTTAAAGGCTTGGGACTTTTAAACACAGCACTGAAGGTGAATGTGCAGCTGGTTGAGGCTGGGACAGAGCAGGCCACATGCATGTGTCTAGGTGAGCATGCAAGTCGGACAGGAGGCATCCCTTCTGTCTCCTCCAGACGTCAATAGCAAACATAACGTAGCTGGCAACCTTGCTATTTCCCATTCTGATGGCCCCAACAGGCAGAGAGGGTTTGAAACCAGCCCTCACATGTGATTGGACCATCTCCAAGGTTGATTTTCTCATCTTTAATGCGCAGAGGGGAAGAGAAGGGAGGGGAGAAGAGGGGAGCAGCATCTCAGAGCGACCCCAAACGGTTAATGATAATGAGCAGGAGCCCAACAGGAGTTTAACAGCACCGAAGAAGAGGGGAGACCCAGAGAGGAGCCTGGCCAGAGGTGTTTCAATTACCAAAAAGAAAAATCATTTATTTTTAAACAATATCCCTCAACACTGGGTGTTTAAAGAGAATATACTCTGGCCCCTAAAATATCAAAGTGAGATTTAAAAATAGAAAAGTCATTTCCCCCCTTCCCCGTTGCAGATTTTACTGTAGCGTTCTAGAAGGCAGATTAAATGAAGGAAGCTCAAACACACTCAATTTTGTCCTTTAGCAAATTCTTCTCTTTCACTCTTGCATGAAGAAAAAAAATCTCCCCACAGAGTTTTTCTCTTCTTCCTGGTGTGGATCTGGGCCCCTGCAGTGCCCTGTGTAATTTCTAGTTCCTCAGAATTCAGGTATTAATAAAGACCCCATGGGGACTTCCAACAATATAACCCTACATTTTGAGGCATTATGAAAGGAAACCCCCAGGGGTCTGTGGCTCAAATTTCTGAAATGTAGGCATTGTAAAAGGCACCCCAGGGGATGCCCGCAATAGAAATCTGCTGAATTCAAAGCATTTTGGAAGTCCTGGTGGGAGTCATTACTCCCACTGGAAGCTTTTTACAAAACATGTGTTGCTGACATGTTGACAGATTGCTCAGTGAAGTGTTTAGGTGCATGCACAAGGCGGGCCTTTGGAGACGCTCCGCGCTGCCAGCGAGTCTCCCAACGCTGGAACCGGTACCATCCATATTTCATAATGGGGGAGGCCGCTGCAGCTAGGGACTGGAGACGTGTTCTCCACACCCGCAGCCAGTCTCGCACCCCTCCGCCGAGGAGCACTTTGAGTGGGCTGGCCCAGTCCTCGCCTTTGGAAGCTGGTCTGTGCTGCACAGCTGTGACGGCCCTTGTATCCCTGCCAAGGGCTCTACTGAAGGAATCTTGAAGCGACCTCACTGATCACTGCAAGGCAGCATACAGATCAAACCAAGGAGGGGGCGGCAGGGAACCCCCCCCCCCCACCTCCACCCCTGCCCTTGAGGAGGGGCAGCATGGCAGGGAGGGGTTTGAACTCAGGCTTGCTGGTCTTGACAGCATGAAGCTCAGGAAAGTGATCTGTGACTTTAATAAGGCAGAGGGGCTCAGAGGAATTAGCTGCCTAGGTGACGGGGTGGGGGTGGGGGGCGGGAGATGGATGGAAATGCATCTGTGGCCTGGTGGGCTATGGGCCAGGCTGGGGCCCTGGGGAGGTCGCCTCACCTACAGCCCCACGCACTCCCAGACACACATCTCCAAAGAGTTTTTCCGCCACAACAGCCTCCCCCACCCTCCACCCCTCTGTGTGTGTGTGTGTGTGTGTGTGTGTGTGTGTGTGTGTGTGTGTGTGTTGGAATATGTGCCAAGCCGACCTGCTTGTGTGTGTGTGTGTACACACACATACTTTCTCCCACACTATAGCAGGATAATGTGCCATATGCTCATGTTCATAAAATTTTAAAGGTAAAAGCAGATGTAATTTGACAAATGTGTGCATGTGTTGATAGGAACCCACGCACCAACATGCACATGCACAAAGCTCACATTCCGACACTGAGCCCTGTCCCTCTACCTGGCTTTGCTTTTACCTCAGGACCTCTCCACATGCACCCAGATGAGAGCAGAAAGCTGCTGGAACACACAAAGACATCTCCTGAAATGTCTTTCTTCTTTTTTTGTAGCGTGCTCTCTTGGAACTGTACCGTCTACCGAGTGGCTGGTGTGAGGTTTTCCTTTGCTGAGGTTTTGGGAGTGTGGAACGGAGAGAGATCACCCTGATTTCCATACCAACATTGTTAGGCATAGCCACACTGAGAATTGGTCAGAGGTCAGAGGCAAGACCTACAGCAAGCCCCTCCCTCCAGAACCTCACCTCCTCTACTGCTGGGTACCCGGCACCCTCCCTCTCCCGGTGGCCTTTCTGTTCCTTTCAGAAGTACATTGCATCTCAGTGGGCAAATGGCTTTTCCAAAAGAAAGGCACAAGATTCCATTCTCACAAGGCCCTGACAGGCCCGAGAAGACAAGCCTGCTAAAGTACCTAGAGGATGGGTTTCCTGGGGTATCTATCTATCCTAGAGGAGGAGGCCCAGCTGACTTAATGACTTCCTTTCCACCAAGGGTGAGAAGCCTTCACAGCCTGCATGGCCAGCAGGCTCCAAGGCTGCCCCAACTCACTGGGAGGGTCCTATCAACCAGCACTGTGTGCTTGGTACATTTCAAGGCCACCAGTGACCGACACTGAGGGACCACATAAAGAATATATCACAGGGACTGCTAAAGTTTCCCAGGTTGACCCTCCATATGAACTCCCTTCAGTCCCCAAATAGGAAAGACAAGACCCTCCAGAGTGGACTTGGGGGAACCTGTTCTGTAAACAGGAGCAGCTGAACCCAAGCCCCAGAGACCCACATTCCATGGAAGGATCCTTGCACCAGCTACCTGACTACGCCGGGATCAGGGGACCATGGCACAGTGAAGAACTAAAAGGGTCTCACCCCTTCTGGAACATCACAGCTCTGAGATGTCCCCATTAGACATGCCACATCATTTTGAAAAACAAAATAAATAAAAATACTACATCTTAAGAAGCTCTTCAGTCAATCACAGGTAAACAGGGATGGTCGGTTCCTCTCTGTCCTCCCGCATCCCTACGAGACCAGGGGCTAGTACAGAGTCTTGTACTTAATAAGTATTCAATAAACGGGTGTTTAGCCTATGCGCGTACTTAGCTACATGGAGCCCTTTATCCTTTAGGTCTAGAGGAAGAACAACCATTTGTGTTTCACCTCACAGAACAAATTGTGGTCAGCAACAGAGGCAACACAGCTCCACACGGAAGGCATGTTCCAGATCCTCAAAGAACATGTCTCGGCCTCTGTTGAACTGGAAGGTTTGAAATATATATGGCAGCCAGAGTATGAACAGGAATGAAATGTTATAGCGCCCAGGGACTTTGACACCCCATAGAGTCCTTTCTGCGCCTGCCTACAGCTGCCTCACGCCCCCAGTCTAGAAGCATCTTTATGAGCAGGTTCCAAGGATACCATTTCTAAGTGGCCTTCCCGTGGCCCTTCCTTCTCTCTCACCTCACCCTTCTCTTCCAGGCTCTTCCTGCCTGAGCCTCTAAGGTCAAATGAAATTGAAGTGGCCAGTGGGGTCTCTTTTATGGAAAAAGGTGTACGAATACTTGCAATGGGGCTGGAAAGATGGCTCAGCCGTTAAGAACACTGATTGCTCTTCCAGAGGTTCTGAGTTCAATTCCCAGCAGCCACATACTAGTTCACAACCATCTGTAATGGGATCCGATGCCCTCTTCTGGTGTGTCTGAAGACAGCTACGTATATTCACATAAATAAAATACATCTCTAAAAAAATATATTTGCAATGAGTAAAGAAAAAGGCCTCCTCTGTAAGCTCACCTCCTTACATGCAAGATGAGGGTGCAAGCAGCCTCCTCCGTCCCACACCATATCCCATGAGCCCTCCAGGCAGATGCAAGGCCCTGGGCCAACAAAGTGAAGAATCAGAGTCCCAAGGTTCACACACAGTCACAGCATGGAACTGGAGTGGTGTCGGGAGGAAACTACACGGGACTCTGATGCACACCTGTACACACCATAAAAGACGGGGTACTGAGATGTTATCCAAAGTCGTGTAAGGTCACAATCTACAGGAAGCACAGCATGTTACCCAACAAGAGCCAGGAGAACACGACATGCACATGAGCATGACCATCAGAGCTCTGCATCACAGCTGCTTTTACTTTTGCCTGTCTTTATTTGGTAGATCTTCCACTGTACATTTCTACAGCATACATAAAAAGGGGAATGTCTGAGAATTCTGGGGAACCCTGGAAAAGAAGAGCTGAGAGAAAGCTACCAGAATAACCAAAGCAGGAGTCTGGCTTTGCTGGAAAAACAGACTAGTGTGGTGCTCCAGGCAGGGGAGCCATGCCAAGGAAACACAGAAGACAGAGGCAAAGTGGAGAGAGCATGGGCTGGAACTAGAAGCAATACAACCACAAATGGCCATTAGGGGTGAACTATGGTGTCATAGGCACTGGCCCATCACCGCTGCCAACAAGGTGAGATCACTGCCTCCATCTAACAACGAGATGCCGTTCCAGATGGACAGGGCCTCCAAGTTCTCAGCACTGAGCCAGTGCTGCTACGGCTGTCTGGCCAGGCCATCTCAACGCTCAGGTGGGATCTGGTCGCATATTCTAAGGGATGCGTTTCTTTATAGGGGCCAGGGCACCACTGCCTCTGTCCATGCAGAGTCAGGTGCAGATTGGGCCCAGGGCCACCCACCACCTGGAAAAGGACTTCTAGCTTCTAGACACTGACAGGACAGCTGCCACCAAACATAAGAGTCCAGGTGTCAAGAGAAAATTAAAATAAATGACCCTGTTGTCACAAGTTTTATCATCCATTCATAAAATATGCAGAAGCAGGTAGAAGAAAAATAGGTCAATTCAGTGAGATTTACGATGATAAGGAAATCCAACCACCACATGAAGTACTTCCCCCTAGCTTAGGGAGGCTAGGTCTGCCTAGCCCAGAAATATGAGGAGACCAGAGACTGACCTAGAGTGTAGTGTTGGCCAAGGACACCAACAACACAATAGCATCTTCAGCTTCATGTCTCAAGTGATGACCAAGATCTCTGAAAGAAGTCGTCATCAACAAATACCCAGGAGGGTACCCATAAATTCTCCACAGCAGCTAGAGACCTTTCAAAGACATACCCCCATGTCACCTCTCACCTGACCCTTCCAGTGGCATCCCACTAGTCTTAAGATAAAATCTCAGCTTTGTCCCATGTCATTAAAGGTCTCCTACTACCAGGGTTCTAAATGACCCTCAGTCTGACCCCACCCTCTGCCCTCAGGGCTCCCAGGTGCAGGTATCCAGGAGTCTCTGCAGCTACCCTGTCCCCAGCCTCTTCATGCCCCACCCCCACCTTGCCAGCCTAGTCCTCAGCAATCCATTCCACAGCTCTCTCTCATTGCTACTCACTTCTGACCCAGGAAGAAAGCCCTCAGAGGCCCAAAACATATATGTGGGGAAAAACATATAGTTTATATATGTTATATATAAAATATAACATATTTGTATATAATACTTAATATGTTTTGTTTATTTATTTTATGTAAAATATAATATACAAAATAAATTTATATGTAATATAAAGAAATCTGATTTGTTTTTATTTGTTCATTTATTTAACTATCTATCCAATTTTTTAAAAATAACATTAAGTTGGGGCTTGAGTTATAGCTCAGAGATAAGAACCCTTGCCTGAGAACTTAAGTTCAGTCCCTGGTCTTGCCAAATAATAATAATAACAGCAACCTTAAATTAACCTCTCAAAAAAGAAACTCTCATGTGGAGGTACCTAGCTGCTACCTTGGGCACTCCCTGTTTCTGAGGGGTGGGCGGGCATGCTCACTGCCTTCTTCCGCTGCCTGCACACCACCCAGACCCAACACTGAGAGCTTGCTGGGAGCTTCCCCACACCCGTGGCTGTACCTTTCCCAGAAGCACTTAGGGCAGCTGTGATTTCCCCACTGTGTGTAAGCTGTTTAGATTAATATCTACTCCTGCATACACCACCAGCTCCACAATGAGGACAATGCCTGACTCATTAAGGACCCTGCACATTGCAGGTGCTCAGTAAACATTTGTTGAGGGAATGAATAGACTAACTACTGCATGAACGAACAGGCCAATGGTCACGGTGGTACAAGCATGCTCTTCAAAAACAACAGCAGCCCGAGCTGCAATCCTGGACTTCTGATTCTCCTGGTAAAGTAGCTTTTTGAGCAAACATTTGCAAGACACCTACTGTATGCTGCCTCTTGGGGATCAAGCATGAACATAACATGCTTGATCTTACTTTCTAGCTGATCAGCTTAGAAGCAGCAGACACAAATGCTGATACTGAGGAAAAAGGATCGTCATGAGTTCAAGGTCAGATCAGTCTCGGCTCCGTAATAAGTTTCCAGAACAGCCTGAGTCATAGAATGAAGTCGTGCGTGCGTGCGTGCGTGCGTGTGTGTGCGTGCGTGTGTGTGTGTGTGTGTGTGTGTGTGTGAGAGAGAGAGAGAGAGAGAGAGACAGACAGAGACAGAGACAGACAGAGAGAGAGAGACAGAGAAAACAAGAACAGGGATAGGTGTGGATCAGTTGATAATGTTGCTCTAACATACACAAATTCCCAGCATCAACAAACTGCACAAAATTGGGCCTTTCCAGTAAACCGAGAACTTGGGAGGTGAAGGCAGGAAGATCAGCAGTTCAAGGTCTTTCTTGGATACATACAGAGTTCAAAGTCAGGTTGTGCCACATGAGGCCACCTTAAAGTCAAAAACAAAATAAAATAAATCAGATTCCAAAAGCTCAGACCTATTTTTTGAGGAGTAGACCCTGTGAGTCTGGGGAAACTCAGGAGACAGAAATGGACTGGACACATTACTATTTCCTATGATGCATCTCCACAGAGGTCCTGAAGTCAAGACAGCCCCAGTGTCAGGCAGGTCCAAGATACAGGGGAGACACAAACTACAACCTCTGAGAAGCCAGGATGTAAGATGCCACTGCATACATCCCAGAAGCTCTAACCCCCACACTGAGTGTGCTATCCACCACCGGCCCCTCCCAAGGCTTGCAATCAAGTGCACCAATGCCCTCCATGGACATTTTTTCAAGTGCCACTACCATGGCTTGTATGTTTACATTTCCTAAAAATTCATACTGTGAAAGCGAACCTTGCACTGAGGGTCACTGTAATGGTATGAAGAGCAGGTAATTCTGCCAGGCGATTAGGTTATCACTGCCCCATCCCCGTGACAGGAATGGTACCCATCTAAGAAAAGCCCAAGCAAGCTTGATAGCTCTTATTTGCCCTTCCACCATGTGAGAACCCACAGATGATGACATCTACAAGGAACAGGTCCACATCAGATATGGAATCTGCTAGCACCCTGAACTTGGACTAGCCACCCCAAGAGCAATATATTCATTTATTTCCAGTGCTATATTACCCAGTCCCAGGCACTTTGTCCTAACAGCCATAATGGATGGAGATTTTGCTGGCATCTAGTGGGCAAGGCCAGAGGTGCTGCATGTCCTGCCAAGGAAAGAACAGTGTCTCTTTCCTCTGATATACACCTCTCTAACTGCTACCCTGTAGCAGGAAGCTCTAGCATGCACCTGGTAGCTGAAAACAACCAGCAAATGCTCTCTCCCCAGACCTGACTGTTGCACAAAGCACCAAGGACAGCTACACAGATCTGAAGAAATGAAGGGCCAGGTGTGTCCAGAAGACCCAACCCCAACCCAAGCTCCCTCAGCCTCCAGGTTGCTCATCACGCTCAGAGTCTTTATCTCTGAAAGTGTGGTCAATGGGCCCACAACACCTGTACCAACCAGAGAGAGCTCATGTGAAATGCAGACTCGTGCACAACCCAGAACTGCCAACTTTCATGTTCACCAGAATCCAGGTCAGATGCAAGTGCTTAAAAGTCTGAGGGTTGGGCTGGAGAGATGGCTCAGTGGTTAAGAGCACTGACTGCTCTTCCAGAGGTCCTGAGTTCAATTCCCAGCAACCACATGGTGGCTCAAAACCATCTGTAATGAGATCTGATGCCCTCTTCTGGTGTGTCTGAAGACAGTGACAGTGTACTCACATACATAAAATAAATAACCCTTTTTAAAAAAAAAGTCTGAGGGGCATTTCTGGAAGTCACTGCAGGACGGGCTCCAGGCACTGCTGTCCAAAGATCATTCCCAACAGGTCCTGGCTGAGAAGGGTCCTCCTTCCCCACCTCCTCCAGTCTCACATTCCCTGTCTCTGGTGAGAGATGGCACAGCATCTCCATGTAGAGCAGTCAGCTACTCAGCTGCCATAGGGATTTACAGGTGGGTCTCTTTCCACTGGTGGGCAAGGCCAAGGAGCCATGACAGCAAACCCAGCAGGTATTCAGAATAAGGGACCCAGCTGGGGAAGGTTCTTGTCCCACACCCCACACTCCACCTATAGGTGTTACACAGCTTAGATTGAGTTCATTTCAGCTTCTCTCCTAGCTAAATGAGAAGTCACTGGGAGGGCAAGAAAGGCTGACTACCCTGTATAGCCTCTAACTATGAAACTGCATTAGGCCCAAGATCTGATAGCAGGTGAACACCAGGGTTACAATTGTGGGAAGAGATGGACTGAGGTAAAATGGATGGGACAGGGCAGGAAGGGTGGGGGAAGGGATGGAATGGGATGGAAAGAATAGGATGGACTTGAACAGAGCTGGTGGATAGAAGGGAACAGATGAAGGCTAACCCAACAATGGCCGCTCTCTATCAACCATGGAACAGTGCTCCTGAAGAGGCGTACAAACAGTCTACACACTCAGCACCAGGGGACCTGCACAGGCCATGGTGCACCGCACCAGGCAGTGCCATGCTGTAATAATCAAGGCCGGGGAACTCTCTTCAGCAGCTTGGGAAACTCTCTGAGGCATAGCGCTGAGTGAAAGAAGCAGGCTGCAGAACCCTAGATCCATTATGGCACTGTTTACTTTTTAATCAAGAATCAATAGGACACTACTTCTATGGATGCAAGTACACTATCCTTTTTTGTGGGATGTGAGACACTGAGGATGGTTAAAACACTGTAGGGTTGTATGGGCTGCTGAGAAAGAAGAAGGAAACCTCCGTAAATTAAGCCTCTACTTGGAAGATGTACTTTGACTTGGGAGATGTTCAAGTATATTCATGAATATGTTTGGTTAGTGTGTGAGTCTTGGGCACCTGGGTCACTTAGCACCGGCCCCCGCCGAGGGTCTCCAGAGGAAGAGTGAACAAGTGGATGCATGCTGCAAAGCCCCATGAGGAGGGAAGTTCTAGGAGAGGCCAGTGGGGAACAGGTCACTGGAAAAAGAGAAACAAAAGGGAATTTGATTTGGAGAAGCAAGCAGTCGCAATGGGCTCACAGTCACCACCAGGGTTCTTGGGGGCCACAGGTTGTCTCCTAAATGTTACTTCTCCTCCCGTGGTGCGCTCTCCAAGAAGGAGAATGGAGAGTCTCAATGCCTGCTTGAATGCACAGCTCGCACGGGACCTCCTCAGACTCTTGCTTCTAGCTCTACCTCATATCCAGCTATGTGTCAGGGCCAGCTGAACCTTGGCCTACAGCAGCCATGTCACCTTGCCCTGTGCCCAGTGAGTAAGGGGGGCTCTACTGAAGCATCTTCCCCCTTCCAGCTTCTCCTTGATTTTTCTGCTGCCATCGTCTCCAAGAAGCCACAACTGGAATCACACTGGTCCAGGCTGGTTGAGGCCAGCGTGCGAGTTCCTGCTGTAGCTAAGCAAGCAAAGGACTTCGTAGGAATGAGATCCTATTCACAACTTCATTTATGCAGTGGAAAAAAAAAGTGTTGGCAGCTCCAACTTTAATGTGAACAACTGCACCTGCCAGGACCCACACCTTCCATCTGAACAGCGTGCAACGCTAGCCCAGGGAATCTCTGGCCAGATAAGTGCAGAATCAAATCACAGACACTCAACCTGTCCCAAGAAAAGTACCAGAGAAAGCCAAAGCTCACAATAGCCAGGCATGCTCCAAGAGACAACACAGCTCCTGCTGCCGACACACATCAGCACAAGAAACTTCTAGAACCGGGGGTTGGTAACCAACATGTGGTTTCTATCCACATGCCTCCTGAGAGTCACACTTTACCTTCATCCGTCCCCTCTGTAAGTGGCAGGTGGGAGGGAGGGCAGGGGAGGCAGATAGAGCCGGTTCTCCATGGTGCTCCCTGCTGCATAGCTCTCCCGACAGCATCACTCCTTGCCTCCTTGCTCTTCTAGCAGTCAACACTGGCTCATTGGCTTCTGAAGATGTGAGACCCCCTTCCTCGGCTCTGTGAACCGTCTCCTTACTAAGCATTTGAATGTAGCATCTGCTTTCCATGGGGACCCGGCCAAGGGTGTCCTTCGAACCTTTCTTATGTCAGTATGTCCACAGTTGTTTATTTACCTGTGATGATGAGCTCATGCAAACAGGAGTACCATGGTCTAGATCCCTAGCGCACATGGAAAAAGCTGGGCCTGGCGCACATCTGTAACTCCAGCGCTTGGGTGCACACAAATAGACAAGCCCTGGATGCTTGCGGGCTGGCCAACCAGCCTAATAAAAATGGTGGGCTCCAGGTTCAGTGACCCTCCACAGTTTTTTCAACAACTCATTCCACCCACACCGCAAGGTTCTGCAGCCAGAACTATATGGGCTGGTGACTCTTGTCTTCACCTTCTGCTCTGCAGTGTCCTCATGGCCAACAACACTAGCCCTGTAGTTTGATAAGGGCAGGGGGGAGGGGGAGAGCAACCCCACAGGATGCAATCAGCGTGGGTTCTGCTTGTGGCCTACGTCCAAGCTAGCACACCATGTCCTGCATCTAAGAGCTTTCCAGCTTCTGGAAAGTAGTCTCACTCTCGAGCAGAGGCCATTAGGCATTTGCCCTAGCCACAAGCACCCTGAGCTATCATTCAGCTTCTATATGTTTATTTCCATCATCTGTCTCCTTACCAGGGCTACCAATGCATTTTCTTGGTCACTACTGTGTCCCTGATCCCTAACTAAGGCCTGGCACATTGTGTAGAATATAGTGAAAACTGGCCTTAGCACGTACAATGCACCTGTACCCTGGAGGAGTGGCACTTGCTCTATGCCATCGCGTTGCCCTTGTTCCCCTGGTAAGGCTGTATATAGGGAGAGTATCTGGGAAAGTGCTATGGGTGGTAGAGCCTGAGGATCAAAAAGTCTCTGCAGGCCAGAGGAGACCTCTAACCACAAGCCCTCCAGGTACCCAATGATGAAGGAACCAACTTAATATCATGCAAGCAAAATCTAAAATGTCGCCCAGGAAATGTTTCCCAAGTACCTACTATGTGTCAGGTTCTTCTGTGAGGTCAGAGAGAGACACAGATGAGGACAGAGACAAAGGCAGAGGCAAGAATCCAAAGAAAACATTTTTTAATTGATAATTTGTAACAACAACAACCACAGAAAGGAAGTTAAATAAGATGTTTCGGCAGAGGATGAAGAGAAACGGAGAAAAGGCAACTTCAAAGAAATGCAATACTTAAAAGGAAGTGAAGGAGCTATCACATGGAGCCCTGTAAGAGCCTCCAGGTAGCACAGAGAGATGCTGCAAGGTCCCTAACAGTGCAAGGCATACTGACTCTTACATAGTTGGAAGGAGAGGTAGGCCGGGTCATCAGGATAGATGCAGTGCAAGGGAGAAAGGTGAGGTCTGAGCAGCTCTGAGAACCACTGGGAACCATGCCTAGGCTGAGGTTAGGTGACCATGGCAACATCTCACCTGATCCAGCTTCCCTTCTCCCACCCACCACCACCCAGGCCCTGGGTGGGCTTCAGTAGGTCCTAGCAGGTCTGTTTTTGTTACCTAACACTTTCTAGTGCCAAAAGATTCAGGAAATCACTTGGAGAGACCTAAACTTTCCACGCACACAGGATCAGTGGGGTGAAGGGACAGGCTGCTATGTGCATTCCTCAAGGCGGCTAGTCCTTTGCCTTCCCCTGGCCTAGACACTCCACCCTCTCTTTCCCCCAGTGCCCCAGAGCCATGATGTCATTTCCAAAGGCAGAAGATTCCAGCCAGTCAGCTCCACACTGAGACTGTTTAACACAAAGGGACACATTTTATAATCTCCGTATGTTCCCCTGAGCTGGAAGCCTGGAGCATGGACCCACTGCCAAACGCTTCAACCAAGAATCCTGTTTTATTTAGGCCAGCGCCGGGGCTAGGCTTCAAATGGCCTTGTTCTTTTCTATCTGGAGCCCTGCCTCCTCTGCCTGTCCCTTCTCAATAGGAGCTACAAGGAGACTTGTCTATGTTCAGAGGCCGCAGAGCCCAGGAAAGGTGGAATCACACTGTGCATGAACCCCTGCTGGCTACTCGCCTTGAACTGCAGGCCCCAGCAGGAGGGAAATAAATTTGGTTGGTTTCTCATTTTGTTTGGGATGTTCTTTATTTTGTTGTGTTAGGGTGTCATTTCAAGGATGCCAATCAAAGTTTGGAACAATCTGGAGAGGGGGAAAAAATCAAATAAACAAGGACCCACTTCCCACTCTCTACCTCTGCAACTTCTGATGCCTAGTTGCGAGGCTTGCAAAGACTACCACCAACCAGGAGGTAGTTTCTCCTTCAGAGACATGGTCCACGTGGCTTTGAGAATTGGCCCTAATTCTGTGCCTTGGTCAGTGGTTCTATCCCTGCTTCTACTTGTCGCTGGTCCATGGCTTTGACACAGATTCCACCTTACCCAGAAGCAACAGTAAAGCAATGAGCCAACTTCAGCCTTTCCTCACATCACAGCAGCAGGCTACAGCGTAGCTATGGTGCTGATAACCAAACCTAGAGCTTGCTAGGGAAGAAACACCCACCCCTGAGCTACACCCCCCACCCCCCCACTCCACTCCACCCCACCCCCCGCTGCAGCCATACCCTAACTCCTCCCTGAGCTCACACACCCAGGCTGCAGTCTTCACTGATGCTCTAGGTCAAAGAGAAGTTCTTTCTGACTCTGAGCTGTTGCCAGCTACCGACCTCTGTCCTGGTTTCCTGCACCAGCAGCACCTTACTTTCGCTGGGACGACTTGACGTGGCCTGAGTCAACGGTCCTGGCACTCAGCACAAGCAGAAGATGCAGGGAGACTGAGTCCAGCAGCCTTCACCACAGTCCCTTGATTTTGGCAGATTGCCCTACTTGACAGAAGCAAGACTATACTTGGCTTGCTGACCCTGACTGACCACCAAGTAATCTCCACCTCTTAATTTGCAGCTGTGACTCAGGCCTCCCTTCTTGGTCTTCCAGCATCATGGGAGCAAAGGAGACACTGTTGTATATCCTTTGATGTGGCCTGGGCCTGCTAACCTTCTTGCTCTGTTCTTTGCTCCAGGCTGTTCATGCTGGCCTTGAACACTTCACCTATACCACAGGGGCTAAGGGCTAACCAGCTTCAAGTTCCATCTTAGAAACCCCCTTGGTGGTAAGAGGCTAGGTGGTATGAAAGGAATCCTCTACTAGGGTGAGAACCCCACAGGCTCTGAATGGTTAAAGGTCTGAAGACCTCAGATGCCGTGAGCCTGATGTCAGGCATGTGCAAGCATCATTAGAATCAGGCAAAGGCTCATGGTCACCTGGCCACAGGGAAGCTGCTATGGGGATTATCAGATGTCCCAAGCTATGGTCAAGTGATCACCTCCCTTGGACCATCACCCTGAGCCAGTCTTGCCTTATGACCAGTTCTTCCCAACTTAGACTTCAGGTTGTTTTTGAGTAAATAGTTCTACAGGCCCAAATGGGCTGATGTTAAGGTTAAAAAGGATTCTGCCATCCAAAATGTCCACATAGGCTCTAGGAATGACGCACAGAGCAAAGTAAGTCACCTTGACAGGTATCCCACAACCTGGCACAGGGCTAGGCTTTCAGTCTTTTACACTTGGTTACACTAGAATTCTCACCTGTGGAAAAGGATGCTCTTGTTGCCTGGTCTCCACCTCCTCAACTCCTATCCCACAATACGGAGCTGCTGACTTCCTACACTAAGCCAAGTTAACGCCTGAGACTGTTCCCCATGGCACAGCAGTATGTGTCCATCTGTCCTGCAACAGTGAAGATCGGGGATGAGTAGTTCCTGGTCTTGGCTTTATCAACCTTAGGAGGTGTAGCCTGGCCATTGAAAAGAAACCACATACTATACTGAGACTGATGAGTTGGAAGGGTAGTCACCTGTGGGTACTGAGGACACCTTTACTGACGCTTATGTGGAGAAAGGCTTGGGGTGGTCTCCTCAGAGGCCCTAGAGAACAACGTGTGAAGCCAACCTTACTTCTTAGTTCCACTGACTAGTGAGTGTGTGATTTGCTTGTCATTTGGATTGAGTCTCCAAAGTACTTTAACTGGAGACCTACTATGTGCCGGGCAACAGAACAGGTTATTGAAATAACTCCACCTTCCAGCTAGGAGCAGATAAATACACATAAAGACACTCGGGTGTGTGCACAATATGTACGGCATCTTTACTTGCCTTCTGAAAATTTCCAAACTGCAACAGATAAGAGATGGACAGACTCAGACATCACTGGGTCACATGTGCAACTAGCCTGGGGCCAGGTTAAGTCTGGACCTTGGGGTCTAGCTGAGACCAAGCAAAGGAAGCCAACAGAAGCTTGGAGGCTTCGGGAGAGAAGGCAAGACTCTCCCATTAAGGAGGGAGCTGGCCCACTCAAGAACCATCTCAGCTTCTGCTCATCTAGGCCAGGCCTGGATGATGTTTTCAGTAGGCTCACCTCGTGCCATTGCAACCTGGGCCACCAAAGCCCAGTGATGCTAAAGCTCAATAAAGTAGACAGGATGGCCAGCGGGGAAGGATTAAAAACCTCTCGTGGGAAAGTCTCAAACCCACTAGACCAGCACATGTATACAGATCTCCCCATGGCCCAATGGAGCCCTGCCTTCTATAGTGCTGGACTTGTTAGGCAGCTGTAAAGAGACATACGATGAACAACCAGACAGTTGCGCTCGCTCTGTGTAGTTGGGTCAAGGGGAGGATACATGGTACATCTTTTTTATTACAATCTGTATCCCAGGTACTCCAGAGGACCCGGCAGTCACGGTGCATGCTAAGTAACACTTGTGAGATGAAGACGGACACTTTCTTCATTTCAAACCTTCCCGTCCAGGACACTATAATTGAAAACCTACCTTACCCAGGCACAGGGCAGACAGCATCTGTGGTGGTTACCCAGAATGCAAAGCACCTTAATCTCCATGTTCATCTTGCCCTACACACCCTTTACCATTTAGAAGCTACATAGCCCCCCTGTGGCAAGATCAGCAAGCACTTATGGAGTACCTACTGTGTGCTCTGGCCACAGGCAAAGGCGACCTAAGAACAGAAAAGAGAACAAGATCCAAGCCTGGGCACCAAAGAGCATCAGGAGCAAGATGGGTTGGCAAGCTTTCTGCTCTTTGCCAGTCTGGTGGGTTAAAAACGGCATTTCCCTGTGGCTTAAATATATAGTTTTCTTATTATAAACGGAGCTCTGAATCTTTTTAAATGTTTAAGATCCCACTAGTATTTCTTTTTCTGGTTCCATTTCTATCCTTTGCACATGGGAGATATTCAAAATATCTAACCACCAGTGTGATACCAGCCAATCAGAGCAGGCACTGGCCTTCGGCAGCTCTGTCATCTCCAGTGGCTTGGCTGTGGCTCAGCCCAGGCCCTGCCTGGTTTTCTGCTGATTTATTGACTCTTTGCTTGTAGAGGCTCCTTACACATTGAGGAAGGCATCCTTTGCCTGTGATACGGGTCTCGTTTGATTTACTAGAGCAGGTGTGAAGCAGTATTCAAGTTTTGTTTTTATGCAGTTTAATGTTTCTATCTCCTGTTTTATGGCTTCTAGGTCTGGGGTTATGGTTAGAGAGGCCCCACTCACCCTGGCCCTATTAAATTGATTTCCTAATTCTCCCTATGTTTTCTTTTAATATTTTTAAGTTTTCCTTTTCTGTTTAGAACTCTGACCCCACGTGATTTACTTTGGCCTGAGGAGTAAGAGAGGTCCAGTTTCCTTTTACTTCAGGATAGCCACCCTGCTAATCCTAGTCCCAATTCTTGGGCAATCCATGGATCCACGTGCCTTGGGTTTCCAGCCATGTTTGGACATACTCTGGGCTTGTCTCCAACCTCCTGCTCTATCCCTGGACACTAAGAACCCACGGGCTCCAGCCCAAGCTGGCCTGGGTACTACCCCTGCCACACTCTTGTCTCTGAGCACTTCTTCTTGCCTGTGCTTTACCCCTGGACCTTAGGAACTACAATTTGTCATGGCTGAACAAAGCCACTGCAGTCCAACTGGCTAACATTAGGTTAATATAGGAGAAACTGAACCTTTCCAACCAAAGGCCTGCCACTTTCCTTCCTTCCTTCCTTCCTTCCTTCCTTCCTTCCTTCCTTCCTTCCCTCCTTTCTCTCTCTCTCTCTCTCTCTCTCTCTCTCTCTCTCTCTCTTTCTTTCTCTCTTTCGATGTTCAGTAGTCAGACTTTTCTGTTTGCCCCACCCCCACACATATGTATGCCATTTCACTGGGTTTGTGTCTCTGGCTTCTATACTAATAGAAGTAGCTAATATCACTCCCTGCTCTGTTCTTTAACCAGATCGTGTCTGTACACAGGGAAGCTCCCAATGGGAGAGGCTGTGCTCAAGCCCCCAAGGCCTTCTGCACCGGCAGTGTCAGTTCCTCACAGTTGGAAGAAAGTAACACACGACACCTGTGTGTTTGGCAGCACACTGCCCACTGACTGGCTCCAACTCTTCTCTGTATTACCCAACGGAGCCAGTATGTGGGATGCCCCAAGCCGTTAGTGCAGGGAGGGACCCCAATGCTGTTAGAGTAAGAAAGAGGCCTAAGCTGGCACACAAAGCTGAGCCCTGGCCAGCGGCAGAAGGAATAAGGCCAACAGAGGTGCCAGTTTTTGTGCAGCCCCAGACCTGTAATTGGGACCCACAGGTCACTCTGGCTACAACTGAACAAACCAGGGCCTAATTAACTTTCCCCTTGGCTTCTGCTGCGGCCATATCTCACCTTCATCAGAAAAGAATGGCTGGCCTTTCAGAGGGGCTGGGCACAGCCTTGGGTCCCCAGAAAGACACAATAATAATAACCCAAGAACATAGCTTTTTAAACAGTGTCTCCACTTGTGTTTTTGTGGTTGGGCCTTTAGGAAAGCTGTGTCTACAGTTGGATTCGGAACTCTACAGCCTGTGTTCTTGCAACAAACAAGGCAGACCTCATTGGTCTCCTGTTCTTTCAATATTTATTATTCTGGGTAAGCTCCTTCAACTCTGAGCCTCAGTTTACCCGGTGTATAAATTGGGAGTGAGTGGGAAAACTCCTGCCTCTTGCTAGGATTGTTGTGGAGACTACATGGAGAGCATTCATTCATTCATTCATTCAGCAATCATATATTAAATACCTCTGTCTGCCAGGTGCTGGATTAAAATATAATGGAGCACAACCAATGCATCTCTTGTCCTCCTGAAGCTTAATGAGGGACATGGACAGTAAATGGTGAACACCATTACAGGCTCCCTACAGAAACTGACAGGGGTGGACCACAGGTATGTAGTTACAGAGAGCAATCAGGGAAGGTGGAAGGGGCTATGTTTCAGGCAGTCTCACGGGGCCCTGCATGCAGTAAGAGCTAAATACGTGCAGAGTGGTAGGAGACAAATAGTCCATACTATATGGGAAAGAAGTATTTGCTTATTTTTCACTCTGGGCACCAGGGGCATGATGGGCCCAGTCCTGCCTCTCTTCAGCTGTCATGTAGCCTGAACAAAGTCAGAGATGAGAGGCCGGCAGCACAAGGGAAGAAATCAGACTCAGGTTGGCACCCATCCTGTGGGCTTTGTCTATTGCATGGAGCATGTCCCTACAGCCTCATATTAGACCCCATGGTCTTTCTACAGAGATTGCACCTGCCTGCCCTTCCCTGTAATGAAAAGCCAGATATACCAGCTGTCCCTTTAGCAAAGAGACCACTACCTCTAAAAAGCCATCAGGAGCTCAGCTTGGGAACCGAGATTGTTGCAGGGCGGGATTGACAGCCAGCTTCGGGCACTATCAGAAGAATCACTGGGAAAGTCAGTTTTAAAACGTTACAATGGCATAGATAGAGCACCCAGCATCCTCGGGAGGGCAGCCTCATTCAATTAGGCCAAAGCAACGGTCAGCTGAAATCACAAGGTAGCACTGGTGCCAGAAAATGATAAAAGATTCCATCTGAATCTAGACGAAAGGTCCACAGTGATCAGTTTCAATGGCACATAAACATTGGAAGCTGCCCCTGGCCAAATGGAATCTGCTCCTGCAGGGCCCCAGGCAGTGCCCAGAGACACTTTCTGAAGTCACTGGAGTCCCCCAGCTCCTGCTACAACCATTCCTAGCACTTTCATGGCCAGAGAACATCACATCACAAATAGTGTTGGGGTAAATCTCAGCCCTCTTCCTGTTCCAGTGTTCCAAGACAACAGAGCCTGAATTAGTGGAGATTTTCCAGAAGCCGCAACTCAAAGGGCCATCAAATGCATGACCTCTCCTAACAGGGTGCCTGTACATCACATCTCTACTAGGCACAGAAGGCCAGCACACTGCCAAATCAACACTGTAGAGACTCATCCTGTTCACAGGATGTAGACCCTGTCCCAGCCATCTGAGCTTCCTCCCCTTGAACACTACTATGTGGAAGCAAGAACCCCACTCTCTCACCTACCCCCAAATAGACACTGCACAGTGACATGAGACTCTACCCAGAAAAAAAGTTAAAGGCTACCCAGGCAATACTGTTGATTCTTGGTGTACACTTATAACCCCGAGCATGGAGCTAGACCTCTGCTACCCCTCGAGCAGGGGCTGGCGAGAAGCAAAGACAGGGGGTGTTAGAGCAGACAGAGGACATTAGAGTTTTCTTTGTCTTCTCACAGCCTAGAAATGCACACGCCCTCTGTGTATTAGGGCAGGGGGACAGAACTTTCTCTTAAGTTCATGCTTCAACAAACAGATGGGCCAAACATGGCCACTCCTGCCAAGGAACAAAGACATCTTCTGAGTCACTGACCAGAAATGAGGATTCCCCAGGAGAGGACTCGTTGCCGGGTGGGGTCATCCTTAACACAGAGAGCTCCCCTTCCCAGAATGCAACCCACCCTGTCACCTGGAATGGTCCCCAACCCCCACAACTCTTCCCTCCCATGCTGAAGAAGCCAAGCACTGCCCCCTCCACCTTTACTCCCAGATGCTTCAGATAGAAGAGTCCAGAGGTCCTGTTATGGATCATAGGTGTCCCCTGAAAGCTCTTGTGCTGGGGTCTGGGTTGCCAGATAATGGGGTTTGGAGAAGTGATTATGAGGACTCTGACCTAACAGATGAGTTGATCATATAATAGAATTATTGAGCCGGGCGTGGTGGCGCACGCCTTTAATCCCAGCTCTCAGGAGGCAGAGGCAGGTGGATTTCTGAGTTCGAGGCCAGCCTGGTCTACAGAGTGAGTTCCAGGACAGCCAGGGCTACACAGAGAAACCCTGTCTCAAAAAAAAAAAAAAAAAAAAAAAGAATTATTGAGGGATGGGGCTAATTCTGGAACATGAATCACTGGGGGGGAGGGGGGGCTGAAAGGATATACCACGCCCAGTATATACATTTTCTCTCCTTCCTCCCTTCTTCGCCCCCTGTCTCATGATGGTCCAGAAACAACAGAGCCAGATGAGCAAGGACTGAAATCTTTGAAACTGGGATCCAAAATAAGTCCTTCCTCATTCAACCTGTGTTCCTCTGGTGTTTGGTCATAGCAAAGAAAATCTGAGTAACACAGGTCCCATTGCCCAGAAAGTTTTAAATAAACTACACTCACGACTACCCAGTCCTCACCCTGGGGCAGTAGCTCAGTAGTTAAAAATTCTTGCCATGAAAACTCAAGGAACTCAGTTTAATCCCTAGCACTCCATCAAAAGGCTGGGTGTGGCGGCACACGCTTGTGATCCCAGGGCTCAGATGTCAGAGGCAGGTGGATCTGTGGCACTCACTGGCCATCAAGTTACCATAGCCTAAACAGCAAAAATCAGGTGCCAGTGAAAGACCCTGTCATAAAAAAAAAAAAAAAAAAAAAAGGAGGCAGATGAGAAATGACAACCCAGGTTGAGCACTGGCCTTCACACACACACACACACATACACACACACACACACACACACACACACACACACACACACACACAGACACACTCTCCCCCCACCCCCCAAGATGGGGTATAATAGAGTCCTGGCTGTCCTAGACTTGCTTTGTAGACCAGGCTGGTCTTGAATCACAGAGATCCATCTGCCTCTGCCTTTCGAGTGCTAAGATTAAAGGCATGTGCCACCATGCCCTGCCACAGAAATGTGATTTTTAAAAACCACTCCCACGAAGGTACCCATCAGAACCTCTACTCCTGCCATGCCATGCCAGCTTCATAGATGGGCTCCCCTTTCTCCACATCCCAGCAGCACTGGCTTCTACATTCGGGGGTTGGGGAAGACAGTGGACATCAGGAAAGACAGGTGGTATTGCCCTTGGCCCCCAAATTCTCAACATCGGGAAGAGCTTTGCATCCAACAGCCTCTTAATGTACTGTGTTCCTTCTCTCCCTCCCTCTAGGAAGGAAGGGGCTAGAGAGAACACCAATCAATGGCCAATGGCCAATAACCTAAGCAGGTTGATGAGACAATGAGCCACCATGAAACCCCAGGAAGCCGGGGCTCAAGAGTTTGGTAAAGATGAGCACAGGTATTTAGGAGGGTGGTGGGCAAAGGGCAGGAAGCTCCGGGCTCCTTCCCGACACCCCACTCCACAGCTCTGTTTACATTCTCTAGAACAGCTTTTAGAGCAAGCTGGTATTTACAGGAAGTGTTTCCTTGAGTTCTCTGAGCCACTTTGGCAAACTGTTCAAATCCAGTGTAAGGGAGTACAGGACCCCAGTTTAGCTTCTTGGTTAGAAACACAGGGCACAGCCAAAGCTTGTGATTCCCTATTGAAAGTGGAAGACCCGTGCCAAACCTGAGCCCTCGATCCAGATCATCCATGGCTGTCTCTAAACAGGCAGTGTCACGGCTGGATTAGATCAGAGTCCACTGCTCAGCAGGCTGGCTGCTGGTGGGGAGAAATCCCTACACTTGACATGTGTGTGCTCAGTGCTAAGTGCCAAGTGGGAGAATCAACTAGACACTGAGGGTTGTTGTTGTTGCTGTTGTTGTTGTTATTGTTTCAGATAAGACTGAGCATAAGACTATCTTTTTGACAGGATCGTCACTCAGCAGAGCCCTGTAGCTGCCAGACTCACTAGCATGGGCCACCTCTCTGGGATATCTTTCCCCAGAATAGACTAGCATCACCTTCTGCACAGAATCCAGTAGGGAGGAGGGCTGGTGAGGCCTATCAGCTGATCAATGGTGAGCCCAGCCAGGGAAACTGAGCTACTACTGCGTCTTGTTTGTTTATTGGTCATTGGTTTTGTGTTTTTGAGACAGGGTTTCTCTGTGTAAGCCTGGCTGTCCTGGAACTCGCTCTGTGGACCAGGCTGGCCTCAAACTCAGAGTTCTGCCTGCCTCTGCCTCCCAAGTGCTGGGATCAAAGGTGTATGCTACTACTACCTGGCTACTGCAATTGCATTTTTAATCGCATTTTTAACACAAAAGTAGAACCAAGTTCCCCATGACATCTTTATGCCAAAGCTCAATTAGTGCACGGAACCAAGTTGGTAAAGTGAATAGCCAGTGAACTGGCCTGGACACCAGCGTATCTCAGAATGAAAGGCTACGTGGGCCACATAATGACAGTCTGCAATGCAGGAAGCAACTGGAGTGTGTTGTGTGGCAAACCTCAGGTAGGGAAGGGTTTGGGGTTAAGGCCCAAACAATTTCCAGTGGTTCATTTCAGAGATCCTACTAGTCCTAGGGAAAGTCCTGCACACGTCTCAGCCCCGTTAGGGAAGCTCAGCCAGGGTGATAATGAATTTCTCCAGGATGCTATTAAGCAAGGTCACTACTCACACTCTAACTCCCTTCCAATGCTCCAGGTTTTGGGGGTGTTCCTAGATATCACATATCACATCCCAATGGAGGTCGTTAGTGGGGTCCTGTTAGGAAGCAGGCAGGGCTATGGTAGGCACCACAAACATCAATACCAATGCTGGGCACCCCGCAAACAGACGGCTGCAGAGTTCAGCCTGCTGGAGGCCGCCAGCTGAAGCAGTTAGCTGCTGACTCTTATTTGTATATAGACCTCAGCTCCGGTGCCTGCCTCTCCCAGCCTCTGCTCCAGAGTCTTGTGATTTCTTCTCCACACAGAAACACTAGCATTGTTAAGAGTGTGATAGCCGGGCCTGAGATTCAAATTGATGCTGAGAGCTAAAGGGAAGAGATGTACGTGATGGATAGGGTCCCTTCCCGGGGATCTGCTGAGATGGGAAATGCTTCTCAGCAGAGGCCCAACCGTACATAAGGGCCTTTCAGGACAGGGTGAGCAAGAGGCTTGAGTTTCAAGCTGCTTCCTGTCAGTAAATGTGACACCAAGTGGGTGACAGTCTCCAGGGCGTCAGAAAACGGACCTGAGATCTAGAGGCCATTTTCCCAAAACTAGCATCCAAAGGATTTGACAGATGACCATGATGAAATGCAGGGTTGTGAAAAGAACCCAGAAATGCATGTGCCCCTGTGGTGTGGCTGGCACACCCCAGTATGTGTTCCCAGCCACACCCACCCACGAGGGGGAAGGGGGGGAAGAGCACGTACTGAGCCATAAGTGACTCCTCATGACATCATGCCCTAGCACACCCTTCAAAGGGTTGGATGCCTTCAGAATAGAGCTGCCATTACCTCTAGCACTTCCCTTACTCAAGCCCAGAGGCAGACCTGGGTCTCCATTGCACAGGTTAGCCTTGATCTCTGAAATGTCCCCATCCCTCCACAAGCCCTTCCTCGAAGCTCACTGCTTAGCATGGCTTTCCACACTTAAGCTGCTTAACTTTGCACTAACAACCTCTTAATTGCTAGGTTTCCAAAAGGCTTCCTATAAATCTGGGGACGGGGCTCACCCTCTTAAATCCCATACACTGTGGAGTAGGGTAAGGCAGGGACAGGGTACCTCTACCTAATTTCTGCCTGCCAGGAAGCTGTGGCTTTTATTTTTAATTTTATTTAAAAGAGGATACAGGGTACCCAAGACACCACAATAAAATGACATTAACTGTAAAATTACATTATTAATTCTTTAATCTCACTTGAGGCTTCAAGCTGTTGCTATGTCCAATTATCCGTGTAACCACCTGTCAGAATCCCGGCGCTATTTAGCATTACCTCCAGGACAGCGGTGGGCCCGGTGGTCCGTCAGGTCTGCCAGAGACTCGAAGTCCTGCTGACAGTGATCGCAGGTGTAAATTGACTCATCTTCCACGTCTTCATCGTCCTCATTTCTCTCCTCTTGACTTGTCACGCTGTTCCTGTCTTCCAGCGCACGGCTGGTTTTCCGATCACACTCTGGCTCTCCTTCCAGGCCTCCTGCCAACAGGAAGAATACAGTCCACATCAGCCGACGGGGTCTCAGGAAAGGGGTTTTAAAAGAATCACCCAGTATTTATTACGATACATTTAATTACTCTACCTCCTGGGGTCCATTATTCTTGACACCTCTCAGCATATTAATATATTGGGGGGAAGGGGGCTGTAGCATGTGGCGCAGTAATTCTCAACTAGATTCTTTAATTCGTGGCGCAAATCTTCTAGGAGGACTTCCTGTCATCTTCCCACTATGCATGGCTGCTGGGGGTTGTGACCCATCACGGAAGTGAGAAGGCTTTAGCATTTGTTTCTGAAAAATCCAGTTCTACTGCATACCCCTTTGTAGCCCCCACAGCTGCACCAAACCCACCCAGTTTCCCCCTGAAGTCCTCATGCAGTTTAGAACAGGAACCTCTCAGCCACACAACACATCTCCCAGGTCCCTGCAAATGCCCTGTCTCTGGGGAATAAAAGGAAAGGGAATGAAGCTGACAAACCCACGATGGTTAAATCCAAAACTTGAATGGAGATAGCCATGGTGGCACATGCCAGCAATCTCAGCATTAGAAAATTCCCAGGTCAAGGCCAAACGGAGCTACCTAATGAATACAAGATCTGGGCAGAAGCCCTGACTCAACAAAAGAAAGCAAAGACAACAGAAAGCCTGGCCAGATCCAGCCATTCCTGGTGACCAGGGAGCCACACAGACAGTAAACACCAGGCTTGGACGATGGTAGCGGTTTCTGTAAGATTAACAACTACTCTGGACTTAAACCTAGGCAGTGAGCCTGTGGAGGAGAAACCCTGCATGCATGTGCTGAGCAAACCCACAACTCTGAGTGCATAGCCCCATTTCACAGCCTCACACCCCAGAGCATGATAAAGGAGCTCAGGTCATGTGCAGCAGCATCTTGCAGAGAGGGACAGCTCTGTGAGTCCCATTTCAAAGTAGGGCCTTCCCATATCCAGAAGGGGGTGGGGGGGGGTAACATGGCAGCACCCTCCATTTCCTGACATCCCCACACATCTGTGGGGACAGAGAATAGTCTCAATCTTAGCAATTAACAGAACTTGTAAATCAACACATAGAAAGACAAAATAGCACGATAAACATACTACACATTAGTAACCCTCATCAAGCTCAGTGGTTTGATTGATCATGCCTGCTTAATACAGAGAACCTTGGGTTGGAAAACCAAAGTGTATGCTGTCCCTTTCTATACACAATTGTCCTAAAACACGGGCCAGAAACTGGCAGCGCTGACCTAAGTCACCAAAACAGTCCACTGCCATGTATAAGTGTATTTATGCAAATATATATGCACACAACTGCATGCATGTGTATGTGTGTGTATGCCTGCACACACATAACTGTAACAAAAAAGAAGGCTTAGCCGGCAACCTTTACATTCCCCTGGGTCAGTCACCAAAGCATCAGAGAGACCCGAAGCTAAGAACCCATTCAATTTGAGGTGCAAAAGCACAGACCCATAAATATTTCAATTTAGAAACAGATGATGTTAGAAGGGCTCTATTTCTCCTGTCTGCAAAGAACACACATTTCCAAACCCCCAGCATCAAGAACCTGGGAACACAAATCAGCTCATTGGAGAGCCAGCTGCCGCCTTCCAAGGCAGGAGAGAGCGTAGGACGCACGGCAGAGGCAGTAAAAATCAATGCTTCCATTTGTGGCCCATCAAAACATCTCTCTTCTTACCAATTAAGGGATGTACAATTTTTAGGTTCTTTTATTACCAGAACAAGCCAACTCCCGGCAATACAGAAATCCCATTAAAAGCATATTTATCTCAGGGAATCTGACCCACAGCAGCAACGGCGATGTGAGAAACAGAAAGTGAAGAAATAAAACATAGCATTCAGAGCCTCTGAAATCATCATCATCACACAGCGTCCGTACACAGGCAAGCACAGCTCTCTGAAACTCCGGTTCACTCTCCCTTTCCTTAATTTAAAAACAAAAACAAAGAAAACCTTCTGTAGAGGATTTAAAAGAGCCATAATTCCAGCATTATCTGCTCTACCAACTCTCTAGATAGTAAGTTACACTCCGCACCAAGCCTTTGCTGCTTTACTTAACACACAGTTTAATAGACATATTTAAATTACCCCTTGTTATTTTTTTTTTTGCCATATTTACTTGGCAATTTTAGCTGTAATAGCCCAGCAAATCCACAATTGGAACCACAAACACTACACTGCATTTGATCTCTTTAAATCTGGTACATCCTGTTGACTCGGGAGTACATAAATCAGAATGTCAACCCTCAGTTTTTATAAGGCAAAAACCCATAAAGGCGTCCAAGAGTATAAAGCTGTCTTAAGAAACTGTCACCTCCTCTATGTCTGGCTGCTAATGGGACGACAGGGTTGCTGTGCAAAAGGGGGCAAAAGAAAGAAAGAGGCAAAGGGGCAGATGCAGAAGCCAGCTCAGGGTAAATGCAGGCCCGCCCAGACCTCACAGATCCAGCCTCCCAGAGTGAAAAGCTCTCCCAGCCTGACCTCCAAGGAAAACTGAAGGAAGACTGCCAGACAGTCCAAGCTCTGAGAAAGAGACTTTCCTTAAGACCCAGCACCCGAGGACTCTGCAACAACAACAGCCCCTCTGACCCTGGGCAGGACACACTCTGTAGAGGCTCCTTCCAAGAAAGGAGGTGGTGGTGCACTCAGGAGGCAGAGACAGGCAGATTTCTGAGTTTGAGGCCAGCCTAGCCTGGTCTACAAAGTAAGTTCCAGGATATCCAGGGCTACACAGACTCTGTCTCAAAAACCAACAGCAGCAACAAAAGAAGGGAAGGAGGGAGGGAGGGGGGAGAAGGAGAAGAAGAGGAGGAGGATGAGAAGAAGAGGAGGAAGAGTAGGAGGAGGAAGAGGAGGAGGAAGAGTAGGAGGAGAAAACCCTACTTTCCTATTCAGCAACACTAGAATCTTAGGAGAAGGGGGAAAAGAATGAAAAGTCTCTTTTCTTTTTGTTATTTTAAAGATTTATTTATTAGTTTTATGTATTTGAGTGCTCCATCTGCATGCACACCTGCATACCAGAAGAGGGCATCAGATCCCATTACAGACGATTGTGAACTACCGTTTGACTGCTGGGAATTGAACTCAGGACCTCTGGAACAGCAGCCAGTGCTCTTTACTACTGAGCCACCTCTCCAGCCCATCTTTTCTTTTTTTTTTTAATGAAAAGAAAACAGAGACTCCTCAGAGTCACCTCAAGCAATGCAAGAAATGGAGCCTACACTGTCCATCTGTTGAGACATCAGTTCTCAGAGGTCCAAGGCTCTGGAGCAGTCTCTGGCTTCTCCTTTATCCTTGGGTCCACCAAGATCAGCTGCATAACAAGCCCCTAGGGTCAGATGACTGGCTTTCCCTATTCCTCTGACCCAGTTCATCTAGTCAGGGATTGTCCTGCCTGTCCCAAACAGCCTACTGGTCTCTACTCTGAAACTGTGCATGGCTGGAACAAGCACAAGAGGTAGATATCCAGGCATATCCAAGTCCCTATCAAATGCCACCCCTGTTTCTGGCACGGGGGCCTCCTGGCTTCAACCACAGCCGACCTACAGGGCCCTCCAGCTACCCAGAGATCAGACACAGCACTCAGCAAGCTGGGAAAAGGCAGCCTGCTGGTTTCTCCCCTGTCAAGGCCTCTGGGCTTGTGAGCAAAGCTATTAGCCAGTTCCTTTCTCTCCCAGCCACTCCACTTCTCCCAGATGCCATCAACAGCAGCTGAAGCCAACAAGGGGAAACCCAAGCTACAAGGACTTGACGTGACGTTACTCCCTCGTGGCCACATGTGTGGGACAGGAAACCAAGTGAGCCAGAAAACACCGCCTTCTCAATCCAAATTGACACCTGCCTCTGCTTCCCAGGCCTCACGTTCCAGCACAGACAGGTTGATGCTTTCTCGGGTTTTGCCCAGGAAGCCATCAAGACAGAAGCTGGCATTAGCTGAAGCTTTGTGGGATGCCCGGCACTTTCCATGCAGAGCCAACTGGGGAGTGCTAGGAGCAGTCGCCACCATGCCCCCATCCTAAGTAATGGAAACAGGGTTAGTCAAGGCCAGAAGGGGAGGGGTGGGGCCACCACACTGTCCACCCACAGCAGAGACAAGAAACCACCAGTCAAGTGTGGGGGACTGTGTACAGCCATCAAAGCCATCTGGAGGGCCTGAATGGCCACATAGGCCTTGAAAGTTCCGTGACCTAATACTTCCTGCTCCTTAGCAGCCAAGATGCCCTTTCCTCTCACGCACCTAACATAAACTCCCTGCACAGACCCAGGCCCCCTGCCCACCCTGTCCCTTGCTGAGAGCACTTGGTACAAAAGCTGCTCGTGTGGACCAGTTTGCTCTTTCTCTCTCAATTCACTGTGGCAGTCTGCATTTTCTAAAGACACCAAAATAGTTCTCATTCTACCTGTCCCTCTGCAGTAAGTCCTTGACCCTGCACCCATCAAGAAGGGCCTACTCCCCCTCCACAGCCATCCTAGGCTGGCAGCCTTGGCAAGCCCCTAACCAAGAGAACGCAACAGAATTGATGCGCAGAGACTCTGAGGCTAGGAGGAAGAGCTTGGAGCTTCCCAGTAGGTCTCCTGGGATACTCCCACTGGGAACGAAGCTGCCAGACTGTGAGAAGCCCAAGGTTAGCACAGCTTATGCTTAACTCCCAGCCTCTAGTACCAACCACCAGCCATGGGAATATACCAGTTCAGACTTCCAACCCTGATAAGACTTCGGACAGCTGTAGCTCTGGCCACCACACAGCTGTCACTCAAAAAAACACCAAGAAAACCTGCCACCAAAGCCCAATAAGTGCAGAGAATAGGGAGAAATGACAATTGTCAGTCACTCTAAAGTGCTGAGCACTAGTGCCTTGACAAGCTGTAGTAACTGGGCGGAGCTTGCCCATCAGCCACTAGGGGGTGGGTGTGGGCGTGGCTTGGCATGGCTGTGGGCGTGGCTGCGGCTATCTCTGCTTGGTACCATCCCTCAGCCTTTAATGCAAACAGCACATGATGGGCACTCAGTAAGCGCTGAGCATGAGGGAAAACGAATTGATTTCAAAGAAGCAAGTCTTTATCTACAAGAGTTGGGATGTAAAGAAAACAGACAATATAACACCGTTTAGCAAATGGTATTAAGTGGGACCACACAAAGATATCATCTTTTTTTGTTTTTGTTTTGTTTTGTTTTTTGAGACAGGGTTTCTCTGTGTAGCCCTGGCTGTCCTGGAACTCACTCTGTAGACCAGGCTGGCCTTAAACTCAGAAATCTGCCTGCCTCTGCCTCTGCCTCCCAAGTGCTGGGATTAAAGGCATGCACCACCACTGCCCGGCAAGATGTCATCTTTTAAGTTGAAGAACTCAAATATTGCTGATCTCAAAGCATCCAGCCTGTCTGTACAGAGAGCCTTCCCTGTCACACTGGACACTGGCTTCTTGCACACACCCCACCAAGCCACTCCACCCTAAGAAACACAACACATGAACCCAAAGATGTGGACTGGAGGTCTCTGGTAACAGAGGCCATGACACACCCTGATTCTCAGAAGGAAGGTAGTTCCTTTAACTCACCAAGCCACAGTCCTCCTCGGGGTTACAGTGTGAGGGAGGACTCCAGTCTGAAGGAAGCACCACACCGCCCAAGAAGTGGCAGGGAGGACGCAACAGTTTGTCAAAGGTAGAAGAAGGTGGCCCAGCCTCCCCAGCAGGGGCAATCTTGAGATCCTCTGCCCAAGGTTTCCTTGACATGGTAACTTGATGCCCAGATACCATGGCAACCCCAAGTTTCAGACAGAGAAGCAAACTACATTAGGAACACCCAGAAAAGACAGCTCTGGATTCCAGATCCCCACCTAACCACTGCACAGGACATTAAAGGAGTGTGTGTGGAGGGAGGGGGTGATACCTGAGGAAGGGCCGAGCGGAAAACAGCTGTGCTTGCCCAGTGCTGAGAAGCTGTGCTTGCCCAGTGCTGAGAGACAGCAGGGGAAAGTCTGGTACTGTGAGTCTGGGAGACCTCCTGGGCTCCTGACCTGGGGCTGCTGGGCTCCTCAGCAAGGAGGGCAGTTGAGACAGACTCAGCAGGAATCCCCAGTGACTGAAAACCCTCTGTTCCAGGTCCTGACCAATGCACTGCACCCGGATGCGGGCCTCCACTCTCCCCAGGAGAAACTGCAGAATCAGCTTGCAGGTACAGAGTACTCTGAGAACCTTCAAGAACCATGGAAAAGGGGCTGGCGAGATGGCTCAGGGAGTAAGAGCAACGACTGCTCTTCCAAAGGTCCTGAGTTCAAATCCCAGCAACCACCCATAACGATATCTGATGCCCTCTTCTGGTGCATCTGAAGACAGCTACAGTGTACTTATTTATAATAATAAATAAACCTCTGGACCAGAGCAATCAGGGACCAAGCAAGCAGGGCTGGTTGGCCCTAGCAGGGTCAGGGCTGAGCACCATGTAATGAAGGCAGGAGACTGTAATATCCCAGTGGCAGAGCTAGAGAGAATGTATCAGTGCCAGCAATCACACAACTTCGTTCACTCATCCTTCGCCCACAAATGCCTCCTGAGTGCTCGGTTTATGCCAGGCATAATATATACATGTTTGCTACAAATTAAGTGTACTTCCTAGCCCTGTTTATCTTGGTGGTCTCAAAGCCCACAGTTAGCCTGGCTGGCACACACACACTCACACACACACACACACACACACACACACACACGACACTTATTAAACATGTGGGCAAAGGAGTGAGCGGGTGAATAGTAGAAGGGAAAGTGGAGTGGAAATATGGGTTACACAGTCAGCTTTAGACGACCCCTGCTACATATGACTTCAGAAGTGTCCTCTATCTGAACCTCTAGTTCTTGCTGCACCCACGAGGCCCTGAGTGGGACCTACAGCATCTGTTCCTGCCACAGCAAGCAGAGAACAACAGTCGCTAAATGGACAGCCACAGAAGGATGTAAGAGCAGCTTAGCTCCACCCACTAATAAGTACATGAGCCTGGTGGAGTCCTAAGGGGAGTGGGGGGGGGGGGGGGACCAAGAATTAGGAGAGGGCTCAAGTCAGCAGTCAGCCAGGCAGTCAACTAGGTCTCCCTTCTTATCTCTTCTCACAACCAGACCTGGTTGTGAACCGGCGCTCTCCACCTCTGAGGACAGCAGAACCACTCAGTGCTGAGTTCCAGGGACATCTAAGGGCTGAGAGCCCACTGACTGGGAAACATCAAGACACCAGGCACATCCTGATGGCTGATGTCACTGGACATTGGCAGTCATTTAAATAACAATGCACGAATCAGTTCAGGAGTCTTGACAAGGGAAGGGAGGACAAGAGCCATCTTGCCTCCGCTCAAATCCACATCCCTGCTGGGCAATGGTGGCACACACCTTTAATGCAGGTGGATTTCTGGTCTACAAAGTGAGTTCCAGGACGGCCAGGGCTAAACTGAGAAACCCTGTCTCGAAAAACCAAAACAAAAAAACAAAACAAATCCACACCCACCATTTAGGCAGTGGGAACTTTGGACAGGCCATTCTCCTGCCCTTGAAGCTCGTTTAAATCTTTAATTGTTGTAACGAGGTGATAGATACGAAGCCCGGTACCTCGTCTGTGTGTTGTGAGAAAATGGTTCGTGGCTCCCGGCTTATTGCTGATGTGAGTCAAACCCAACACACACAACATGACAACCCAGGCAAGGGTTAAAGACCTCATACAGCAAGGGAGGCTTTGTGTGTCCCTAAGGATGAAGAATTATGCGAAGATCAAGGCACAAAAATATCCATGTAGAGCAAACACTGCCCTCAGTAAACCTCACTTAGCCCAGAAAGGAGATGTGAGTGACTGAGCCAGTTACAAATGCCCTCCTCCCTAAACAAGCTCGCCATGTGATTTGAGTCTGCCAGGGGCCAGCATCTACCTCACACACTTCACCTTTCTTCTCCTTGTCCCGACTGTGGCTGAGGGGGAAACATGCCATTTCCTTGTTTATTGGAGGCAACATTCTCCTAAGTAACAAATCTATTCTCCATTCTAACAGCCTGTGTGCTTCTTCAAGAAGCACTTTCGGAACTTTGGTGCTGAGGCTTAGTTCCATCCATATCTGCCTGGGCCGTGCCTGCAATGAGGACATTTTTGATTCAGCCTGTGCTGGTGGACCTGCAAGTCCCTGAGACACAGGTACAGGCCAAAAAGGGCCAAGAGCCTCCATCCCAATTAGCACAATTGTTTGCGCACCCATTGTGGACCCCCAGTTCTGAGGTAGCCATTATTTATCTGTATATTTACAACATTTCCAGTACAAACTAGGACTTAATAGTCAGTCGAAGGCACTCTTGACAGCAGGGCTTTTGGAAAATATTTTGGCACACAACTCACTGCCCATGTTCTGCCTCTTAAGGAAGGAACTGTGGCCCCCAGTTAGTGGGTTCATGGATGGAAGTCAAATCAGTCAGGGTTAGGTTGCACTACATGAACCTTGCTAGATGCACTGTCTCAGCTGTCCATGAGAAACTGGCTCAACCCAGCACTCCAGCTGACCCTGGAGATGACCAGAACTTTCCAGAGAACATATCTTCATCCATGAGATATTCTGGAACTTGCAACCCAAAATGGCTAACCCTGTGGTAGCCAAGGTTTCCTCCTCCCTCCACGCCTTCCATCTTGTGCCCCGGCTCGATGTCTGTGGCAGCAATTAGGCACCACAACCAAAGGCCACTTGGGGAACAAAGGCTTACAGTGTCACAGTCCATCACTGAGGAGAGTCAGGGGAGGAACTCAAGGCAGGAGCTGATGCAGAAGCCATGCAGGAGTGCTACTTACTGTCTGGCTTAGCTTGCTTTCTTATATAGCCCAGAGCCATCTGCCCAGGGATGGCACCACCCACAGTATGCTGGGCCCTTCCACATCAAATCATTAATGAAGAAAATGGCCCACAGGCCTGTGTCTACAGGCCAGTCTAATGAAGGCACCTTATCAACTCGTTTCTCTTCCCAGATAACCCCAATTTTGTCAAGTTGACAAGAAGAAAACAAAACAAACCTGAACATCTTTATCCTGTAATCTATAGCCCATTAAAAGAGACGTCACCATTGGACTGATTATACAGAAAGCCATGTAGCTCAGACCGGGGTAAATACTAAGCCACTCAGATACCAAGTGAAGCATATATCTACTATCACACAAACTGTACACACAGGGTACTCCTGAGATAGTTATCACCCTGTGGAAAGTGATGCCCAGCACAACCTTCCTCGATAGCTTTTTTTTTTTTTTTTTTTTTCCTTTTTGGTCCTTAAAGGATGAAGTCTTTATTTTTATGTAAAAATCTCTGGAAATTTAAAAATTAAACTAATTAATTTTAAATTTTGTGTGTGTCCATGTACTACTTCCTATGCATGCCACAGCACACATGTGGAGGTCATATGACAGCTTAGAGGAGTCTTCTCTCCTCCTTTCTGCCACCTGGGCTCCAGAGATCAAACCCAGGTTGTCAGGCCTGGTTGTACATGCTCTTACCCACTAAACCATCTTGCTGGCCCCAAACCTCTGGATTTTTATGTGTTAACATTAAATTTAAAGAAACAATATGAGCTGGGCTTGGTGGTGCATGCCTTTAATTCCATTATGTGGGAGGCAGGCAGATCTCTGAGTTCAAGGCCAGCCTGGTCTACAGGACTGTGAGGACTACACAGAGAGATTCTGTGGGTTGGGAGGAGAAAAGACTTTGGAAGACTGAATTAGGCCTGGAGCTCAGCAGGGATTCTCTGCCATGGTATGGTCCTCAGGACCAGCCAGGGGCTCTCACATCCAGGCCCATCTGCTCAGTGAGGCCCAGCTTAGATGAAGAAGACAGCTGAGAAGTATGACAATGTCCTTTCTTTGGACACTGTAATCAGGATTACTCCCACTGCTGAGCCTGTATCCTAATTCTGAACACAGGGATGATATCCTGGCCTGGTCAGGCCATGAGCTCTTGCTGGCATGACTCCAGTTTATACCAACCAGGCCCTGGACAGCAGCAAGCTTCCTCCCAGGAACAACCCTATCAGGCCCAAAACTTCATATCCGCACCCCACCAACATTTACTGAATGCCTACTAGATCCTAGCCACTGTTTGAGGCACTGCAAGCGCCCACAGAACCAAGCTGCAGCTCTGTACTATGAAAAAGCCGACATTCAATCACAAGCACTTTGCTCTTGCTGATTGTCTATAAATAAGGGGAAAGCACCCTCCCTCAACCCAGCTGTTTAAGCAAGGAGTCCATCCCACAAAGACACAGGGACATG
This sequence comes from Mus musculus, assembly GCF_000001635.26. Taxonomy (NCBI): domain Eukaryota; kingdom Metazoa; phylum Chordata; class Mammalia; order Rodentia; family Muridae; genus Mus; species Mus musculus. The sequence continues at coordinate 87,869,800 of NC_000074.6, forward strand.
ACAGCTTCCTCTGCCCCCAGCACACCTGCACAAGGGCACTTGAGATAGGTGTGGTAGGAGTGGAAAGCCACAGGGCAGGTGGGGTGGAGGAAAGGAGGGGAGGGGACATAAAGGAGAACAGCCATCCAAATGTTCTTGCTGAAAAGGAAAAAAAAAAATAAAATAAATGGCTTCCATTAAGTAGTTAACAGTGACAGTCCTCCGAGCCACACAACCTTAATAGAACCAATCTCACCACTTGCGGTGGTGAAGAACCGAAGGACAAAAGCCACCCTGGAACTATGAAAATTGCACACTGTGACTTGCTAGCGACCTCCTGAAATGGTAACCGTTCTGCCCTCCCAGAGCTGCCAGGTGACATCTCCAGGCAGGCCGGCCAGAGGTGGACAGGGGAAGAGGGCGTTCGTTCAGGACCCCATGGGAGCTAGATCAATCCAGCTGATTTGTGGCTAGGGCCAGGCCTGGCTCTCCTAATTGCTCCAGATCCTGGTATAGAACTCAAGGCCACGAGGCTGAGGCAAAAATCACCCCTTTGTGGTGGGTGCAGTAGAGCCCCGAGCCCCATGAGCGAACAGGGGGAGTAAAGGAGTCTGCCTTTCTCTAACCAGAACTCACGCCAGACTACAGAAGCTTGGCTGAGAATGAGAGTTCACACAAGCAAGCAAAAAAAAAAAAAAAAAAAACAAGCTATGGTAGCTTCTGGTACCGTGCACTGCGCTAGCACTGCGCTAGTCCTAAGCTAAGGCATGGACTGTGGGGAACAGCTTCCCACCCAGGAGGGAATTCCTGCTTCTGCCATCCTCTCCGAGGGCTCCGAAGAGCACTTTCCAAAAGCTCAGGGGCCCACCAGGCCAACTCTGCCTCGCCAGCCAGGACCACCCTAAATAAGTCCTACACCTTGCTTCCTGCCTGCCCCCATGTTCCCATGTACCAAGTATAGTGGGCACTTGTTAAATACACCTCCTGCTATTGATCACCGCAGTTTGTTGGACCAGCCTCGCTTGCCCTTTAGCATCCAGCATAAGATCTGGTACACAGTAGGTGCTCCAAAAAAAAAGACTTGTGAGCCAAGTATGGTGGCACAGCACTCAGGAGGCAGGAAGGTAGGAGGATCTCTGTGAGTTCAAAGTCACCCTGGTCTACATAGACATTCAAGACCAGCCAAAGGTACATAATGAGGCCCTGTCTCAAGAAAGAGAAGGAAGGAAGGAAGGAAGGAAGGAAGGAAGGAAGGAAGGAGGGAGGGAGGGAGGGAGGGAGGGAGGGAGGGAGGGAGGGAGGGAGGGAGGGAGGGAGGGAGGAGGGAGGAGGGAAAGTAGACTGAAATGAACAAGTGAACTACTCCAGAAGAGACCCATTCCACTGTGAAGGCAATGACTCTGTTGGGGTATAGCTCAGTGGTAGTGTACTTGCCTTGTCCTTGAGTTTCATCCATAGTACAGCTTAAAAAAAAACAAAAAAAAAACAAACAAACAAACAAACAAACAAAAAAAAAAACCCAAACAAATAGATCCAGTCATGGGTCTGTATAAAAACAGAGCCTTGGGGAGGATAAGACAGTGGGAACAGGGCTGGTGTGATGGCTCAGTGGGTAAGAGTACCCGACTGCTCTTCCAAAGGTCCAGTGTTCAAGTCCCAGCAACCACATGGTGGCTCACAACCATCCGTAACGAGATCTGACGCCCTCTTCTGCTGTGTCTGAAGACAGCTACAGTGTACTTACATATAAGAAAGAAAGAAAGAAAGAAAGAAAGAAAGAAAGAAAGAAAGAAAGAAAGAAAGAAAGACAGACAGACAGTGGGAACAGAGCCATGAAGAGACCCCTTATTCTGCCTCTGCCCAGATGCAAGTGATCTCTGATACTAGAGACCCATAACCCAGGCTCCGAGGAACCCAAATATCAGAAACATTCCCTACCAATGACCCTCCAGCTCGGAGCCTTCAGCCTAGCTTTTGTGCTGCTCTGGGAGACCAGGAGTGTCCTCTCCTCCAGCCACAAAGCAAAGATCGTGTAAGAACTTTAAAGATTAACTAGTGACTGACCACAGGGTCTGGTGGATGCCACATCCCAGGAACCACAGGTCTCCTGGAGAAAAGCAGGTCTGCTGGGTGCTTTTCCCCATATGAGGAAACCCAGTGGCTGCGTACTTCTGAATGCCAGGTCCCATCCAGTCCAGACCAGTTACCCCTGAGTTGGGCAACTCCAGTCTACCTCCAGGGACCCTGACCAGCAGCAGGTTTCTTCCAGGAAAAAAAAACCCATAGGTTCTTGGCACAGCTTAACCCATCTGCTTGCTAAGGTCTGTTGTATTTCCGCCTGTTTTATTCCAGCCCCCAAGAGAGTGCTTGGGGTCTCACAAGTGGGCTATAAGACGTTCAGAGTCTGAGACCTGGATTCCTACAGCAACCCTCGGAGCAAAACCAGCAGCCTGCTCCCAGCACCTTCACCAGCAAGAGCACTTAGAGGTCTCCAATTCACACAATTTTCCTGGCGGGATGGACAGATGGAGGGGTTCTGCATGTTGGCCTCAACTCCACGGATCTACATAACCACACAAGGAGAGCAGAGACTTCAGATTAGCCATAGGTCAGAGGTCAAGTGGGCAGCACAGAGGAAGCTTCTAGATTCACCCTGGAGTTTGGCTGTCTCCACCCAAGGGTCAGTGTGAAAATGACCTTTATGAACACACACACATACACAAACACACACGGCACCCTGATCACCCTCCAGGCTCATCCTCAAACCGTCACTTAACTCATATTTCAAACTGCTCCTGATGCTCTTTAGTCAACATGAGGCAGAACCCTTTTATTAAATGCTGCTAATTTTTTATTGAACACACTGTGAATCATTTCATTTTCCATTACCACAAACGTCTCCTATCAGGGCTCCGTAATGACGCTCCTTTATGCAGTCTTGAGCAACTTGTCACTTTTAATCAGTTTTCAGCTTCAGTGTGGCTCAAAAATTAGAAAGGAGGCTCTTTGTGTCATTATTGCTTTTGTTTAAAGGAAAGAAAAAGTTTCCATACAGGAAAGATTATTATACTTGGAATAAACACACACGAATCAAATTCAAACTAAATTCCTCCCTGACTCTAACCAATTTTAGCATTAGCTCTTATAATTTTTTTTAGGTTTATTTTCATGGAAAGACTGTGCATAATTATTGTTCGTACCCTCCCCAAACACTTATGTTACTAAAGTGCGAAATGTCTTCTAACACAAAGACAGATCTCTGGGAAGTAATTACAGAAATGCATTCAGGGGCAATAATTCTATATTAGCTGTCAGCAGCAGACATCCTCAGAAAGGCACTTGTTACCAAGGAATTATTTTTGTTGCTGCTGAAGGCATGGCAGGCAAGCCCAAACCAAAGACTACATCTGACCGGAAACACTGGCTCCCTCATCAAGGGTCAAATTAAGTTTAAATCATTACCTTGAAGCCCAGCAAACTCGTACCTGACTGTCTATTGTGGAGACGTTTTTGAGACGCACTCGAGCGCAACACGGTCTTCCCTTTTCGCAGCGTGGTGCAATTACCTTGAGTCTCAAAAGGATTCTGCCAGGAGCTTGTCACAATAGGGAAAGAGGAGGTGGCAGGGTGTCTATTAAATGCTAACTCATGTCACCAAACAGAATTTTCAAGAATTATAAATTGCCGAGCTACGGCTCGGCTGACCCCCCTCGTGTTAAGAAGAGCCCAGAATATTATCTGGAAAGTGCAGGAATTTGCATCAAAGGCAGGAGAGGTCACTCTGCAGGGAGCCTATGGGGGTGCAGCTGAGGAGACAGACCATAGCCCAGTATCAGTTCACAGAAAGTGCGAGCAGCCATGGAGCTCCAGTAGGGGTAAGGAAACTTCTCGTCCCTAAAAAGAAGAGAAGTTAGCACAGGAGAGGCCCCGGCTGCTGGGTGAGCACTGTGCCGAACTCTCGGCGTGTCTGTCCGTGAGCCATAAACGTTTCCCCGGCTAAGCTTCCATTTCCCCAACTTTATTCCCCCACTTCAAGGCTCTTTTATAAATATTAAGTGAGTGAATTTCCATCATACCTGTTTCTGTCCCAGGCTTGTTCTCAGGACCTATTCTAGATGCCGAAAGAAGCCACTGGGGCCTCCATGCTGGGAAGAAGCGATTAAAGAACAGGGGGTTGAGGGTCCCCGTGTATCTCAGGGAATCTGCTTAGAGTTGCCAAGCCTCAGTTTCCACATGTCTAAAAAGGACCCTGCTGAAGGTTATTGCCTTTGAAAATCAGAATAAAATACAAGTGTGGGCTTCTCAATGTTCCCAGCCACCATTGCTTCCAAGGCGACAGGTACTTGCTGAGGCCGCTCAGCAGAGGCTCACCCACCCTGAAGTTGCCCCTCCCTGGTATATTTACAAGTAGAAGCCACATAGCAATTAATATTAATGAAACAGGGCTATAAGGATCACCACAGATCTTGCAAACGTAAGCTGAGAGAAAAAAAAAATGGGTGGCAAAAGATAAGGCTCCCTTACATACAATGCACCAACACAGACTTGCAAACTCTGCGTGCCTAGACTGATATCGCAAATTTACGATGTTTCACATTCAAGATGGAAGACAGGCACACAAGTGATGGATGTCAACCCTTCCACAGGATTGAAGAGCCCTTCAGAGCTCTGCGGGTGTGTGAGCGAGGTGTATGAAGGTCTTCCTGGATGGCCCTTATTCCCTTTCTTACATGTGAAATAGTTCACTTAAATAAACAGTACTGCTGAGCTACTGAAGTTTTAAATGCTAATTTAAAAAAGAAAAAAAAAAAGAATGGATGGGAGGGGGTGTCAATTTGAGAATCACAATGGAAGCTTAGGGTTTCAGGTGGAAAAGACTCTGGGGGGGAAAAAACACAGCCAACTCAGTGTACAGCTATGGCCCAAGATCATACATGCGCAGTTCACACAGCATGCTCACAATGCAGCCAGCGGTGGTGTCCACACCTACAGAAGGATCTGCGAGTGTTCTACTTCCTCCCTCTGTCCAGGGTAGTGCAAGTGGGCAAGGAAGGAGCAGAAAAATGAGAGGGCTTTCAACGCAAAAAATGAAACGGTACCAAAATCTCTGGTTCTGCCAGAACAGGACCCTGCCCCTGTCACTTTAGTGCCCAGCGCCTCAAACAGCACGCACGCAGTCAGCAGGCACAAATGCCAGCTCTGAGTAACCGAGTGAACATGGAATGGGAGGAATTGCAGCCATTGGCACCATGATAATTTAGAGCAGGTGGAGAGTATCAAGTTAGTCATTTTTACTTGATTTTTAAAATTGTGTGTGTGAGAGAGAGACAGAGAGAGACAGAGAGAGTGTGTGTGTGTGGCGTGTGTGTGTGCATGCACGTGCACGCTTGCTCGCACGCTGGCCACATTAATACATGCGGAGGTCAGAGAACAACCTGCAGGAGTCCGCTCTCTTCTCCCACCATGCAGATTCTGGGAATTGAACTCAGGTCATCAAGCTTTGGCAAGTGCCTTTACCTCCTGAGCCATTTTGCTGGCCCAAGAGAGTCATTTCTAAATAAATGTAGATTTTTGTACTTCTGTACCGGGGAAAGAATGCTCCAGCCCTGACTTCTCACCAATTTTCTGCCCCTCCTGTGGGCAGGCTGTGCTTGTGAGTCCTGACTGTGCACGGGAAGCACCTTTGGGGAGATGAGAATGGAAACAGTCTAATTCAAGACGGAGCCAGGCACTGCCTAAAATGCATCCTGGCCTCCTTCCACGATCACACATCGAATGGAGAAAATTACTCCAACCCACTCCACAGGAGCACAGCCATGCCTGGCCAGCCAAAAGCAGCCGTTGCTAAGAAATCACACCGGGTGACGTCACATGATCGCTTGCTACAGGCAAGATGTAGCCAGGGTCAGAGTTCAGAGCAGTTGCTGCAAATCTTTCCAACAAAGCAGGGAGAGGAAGGGAAGGGGAGGAGGCTTCCTGACGGGTGTCCGCTGCAGCTGCACACCCTACCAAGTATGTACTACATACAGCATTGTGGAAACTGAGACCAGCACTAGAGAACGATAATGTTCAACCCCCACAAGAAACAGGTGCTTCTTATGTGCTGAAGTCTTTCCCAGGATACAAGGGTCTGAGCACCTTCAGGGTCGCCATCCTAGGATAAAAGAGCGAACATAGAAGTATAGGCTAGAACAAAACCGTATGTCCTGCAACTTCCCATATCGAGAGCTCAGTTACCACAGAGTCCAGGTACCACCAGCTGTTCTTATGGCGTGAAAGAAAGGAGGCAGCAGTGAGTCGCTCCAGCCAAGCCCCTGGGAGCACCCAGTAGCACCAAGACCCATAAAAAGAAGGTTCCAGAAAGGAGGTCCCACAAGACCTCTCAGCTGCAATGGACACAGGGACTCCTACCTGGGAGGACATGGACCTGCACTAAAGAGCTTACACATACTTCCAACAAGTGTGCACACACCCACTGTGGCTTGTTACAGGCAGTCCCATCAGGCCAGCCTCTGGTCATATCTAGCTTTCTTCCCCAAACTGTTTCTATATTTCTTTTCCCCCACCAAGAAGAGGAGGAGGATGGGGGAGGGGCGGGGAAGGGGGAAGAAGGAAACGGATTCCCTCTTGTTCTGATTACAAAGATAACTGTGATGGATATCAAACATACGACTAATACAGAAAATACCACACGAATCACGAAAATCTCAACACCCAAAGGTTGTGGTCTGGGACCATGCTGTGGCACAAGACCTCATCCGCCCTGTTCCAAGGTTGAAGACAGGAGCTGAAATCACTGTTCCAAATGAGATGGTGCACTTCACAGTGATCTGTAACTCTCTATGCTTTGATCCACTCGGCCCTGTGCTGTGCTCACCTCTTCACCGTGAAAGCTTCGTCCAGAACAAGATGGCAAGGGTCTGCGATTCATAGCTAAGCATGAGCAAGTGTAGTGATGTGCTGGCAAGGACTGAGATTTGCCCTCCAGAGGCGCTTTCCTAGTTTTGCAAATGGGTCCAACCAGGAGGCTCTAAGCTAAGGAAACTCTCTGGTGTACCCATGGTTCAGAGGCCCACTCCATCAGCATCACCTGGAGGAAAAGCTGCCAAGGTTCCCAGCAGAGGCTCTGCTCATCTTTCAGGACATGTCTCTGCTCCATGCACACAAAAAACCAAAAGCCCATGTGATAGAAAGTAGGTGACATAGAAAAGACTGATTCCTTCAGCCTAAAACTGTGTCCGGTGGCCCCAAAGTCTGTTACTCATATGTGATCCTGCACACACCATACTGTGCTTCTGTCCCAGCAAGTCACTGTGGGCCTCATCTTCACACTTGGAAAGTTCCAGTAAAAAAAAAAAATGAACAATTTCCACTCCAGGAATTCTGGCTCTATCATCAAGAGGTACAAAACAGGTACAAAAGATATGAGACATCTTTGGTTTCATAACTACCACCTAACCATGAAACCCCAAGTCATCCCTGCACTCCAGGGCTCAAGCTAAGAGGGTCTTGAGAGCCCCAACATCCCTCTGTCCCAGAAACTCAGATGGGAGAAGAGGTGGGACTTGGTCTTCCGGTATAGGGACCTCCCTTCCCCACTGCTAACTGCTGACCAATGCTGAATCACAGAGAAACTGGTGGTCAGGAGCAGAAGGAATCCTGGCCCAGAATCATGATTTCATCCAGGAGGGGAATGGAGAAATATGAGGACTCAGCATCTTATATCCTACAACTCCATAATCCTCAGAGCTCCAGGAAGAAGGATGGATCGTCTTCCAGGTTCACCCTCTAGTGGGGAAGAACAGGGACAGACATGTTAACAGAGAAACACAGCCATTTTGAAGGAGATCAGAGACATAAGGCATGCCGAGTACAAAGAAGCAGAGGAGATGGCGGTGAGATCAAGTTTAGGAGCAGAGAGGGGACCTGCATGCCCAAGCAGCGTAGGGAGAGCTATGTCTGCAACATGGGAATGCTGGCAGATCCTGAGTCAGAAAGCTGGGAAGCCCCTTGAGACTGAGCTGGGAATGGCTGCGTCTGCACCTGAACCAGAGAATGTCTACTCTGGACTCCAGGTGGGTCAGTGGTGACCTCACACAATCAGGTTGTTTAGGAATCTCCATACCTTTGAAATTATTGAACATGGTTGAATCTTACGGGCAAGCATTTCGATACCACAGAGCCACAGGTTTGAAGACAGATGAAGTTCTTCACAAAACTGGGTCCCAGGTCCACCAGGACCACAGCAGAAAAGTGTTCTTGTTTCTCAAAGATTAAATTCTACTCAACACCCTCTGGGTTAGTCAGGTGTCAGGATAAATGCACCACCACCTGTGTGTTGACTGCCTCTGATTCTCAAAGGAACAGTACCATCCAGCCTGGATAAGTCCTCCTGTGCAGGGCAGTGGAGGAGGGGCCATCTCTCCCAGGGCAACATGGGACCATCATCTTTAAACTCAGAAATACCTAAATCATAGTCCTAGAAGAAAGACCAGCTAAGAGATCCCTGTGGCCAGAAAGGATAAGCATCAGGGCAAGGACAGAGTCTCAGAGCAAGGAGACAGCAACTGCAGAGAGCAGCTCACCTCGGAACCTCAGCCCCACCTCCCAAGCTCTCTCCCAAAGCAAACCCCAAAAGAAAGCTGGACTGTAGGGCAGCATCTCTCCCCAGTCTGTGGCTCCTAAACCCAGGCAGCCACATCACTTAGAAGGTGGCACTGAGTCAGGTAACCTGGTATGGCCAGCTTCCACAGACGGTAGCTCACAAAGGAACCCTTGGGAGCTGCATCACTGCATCTCCACGCGCTTTGGCCCAGTGGGCCTCAGCAGCCCTCAGGTGGTCATGAAGTCAGAACTGGTCCCCCTGTGGCCATCTGAGCACCGTCAGAGGTGGCCAGGGAGCCTGTGCTTTGGACAAGGAAAAGCAGAAGAGTGCACAGTCAGAAGGAAGCACATGGAGAGGCAGGTTGCTCTCAGAGGTCCTGGGGCACATCGTCAGGTGTCATGGTGCCATAAAGGAAAGAATTCATCTGGGCGCGGTGGTGCACACCTTTAATCCCAGCACTCAGGAGGCTGGAGCAGGTTATGAGTCCGAGGCCAGGCTGGTCTACAGAGCTAGTTCTAGGACAGCCAGGGCTGTATGGAGGGATCTTGTCTTGAAAAACCAAAAGGAAAAAAAAAGGAAAGAAGAAAGGAGGAAGGGAGGGAGGGAGGGAGGGAGGGAGGGAGGGAGGGAGGGGGGGGGAGGGAGGGAGGGAGGGAGGGAGGAAGGAAGGAAGGAAGGAAGGAAGGAAGGAAGGAAGGAAGGAAGGAAGGAAGGAAGGGACTTGATGGGTTCATCATCCTAAAGACTGGGGATACGGACTCACCTCAGACAACTGGACAAGGTCTGCTTTGTGGCACAGCTTCTCTCTTAACCACACCTTCTTCCCTGACATAGGAAGTGGAGGAGGGGTCCCATAGGTTGTAACAGAGAGCCTGCATGTGCCTTGTGGACCCATAGAGTATCAGGCATTGTTTCAGCCAGAGGACACTGACATCAACAGCATCAAGGAGCACAGAAGTCAGGAAGCCCTAGATGGTGATGGGCATAAGTACCAAGCAAGAGGCAAGACAGTGATGGGAGGTGAGGAAGCAACTGGCATTCTAGTGGCCAACAAAGAGCCTTTCTAGGAAGGGGACATTTGAGGCAGCACTAAAATAGCACAAAGAGCCAGGCATGAAAAGGTGGGAGTAAGGTGTTGCAGGTAGAAAGCTCATGCAGAGGCCCTAAAGCAAGCTCAGACACTGCAAGAGCCAAGCCAGCTCTACGGGGTTTACAGAGACCACAGCTCTCAAGAGCTGTCCATTCTTATTTCCGACAGCACTGCCCACTTGGCTGCGCCTCCGTTTCACTACAAAACGCACAAAGCTCAGCCTCTTATGTGGCTTAATGAGAAAGTATAACCTAAGGGGGAGCAGGATTAGAAGTTAAGAAAAACAGTTTCAAGACATTGTGCGTGGAATTCCAAGCAAAATGGCTTTGCACCCTACTTGGGGGTGGGAGGGATGAGGGTTGGGGCCTGGGTACTTCCTGCAAACACTGGGAAGCCTGCAGGAGTCCAGTTTCTTTTTGTTAACTAATTTCTATCTGGGCCTTCAGCTACTAGTTCCTAAAACAGTCTGCACTGCAGCCCTCCAGTGTTTCTTCCGTGGAGACAACTTGTTACCCTCCCCTCTCCCGGTAGAAGAAGGGAGGTGTGAAATACCATCTAAAAGAGGTGGCTGGAAGTGGTCAAGCCCTATCCCCACATGTAAGCTTTATTTTTTACTCTACGGAGTCAAACTTCAAGAGGCAACAACAGGAGGGGTCTTGTCCCCAAGATGACAGGCAGATGATATCAGGAAAAGCCAATCCAGTCCTTAGAAGACCCTCCCTCACAGGAGTTCAGCACTCCTGCGGACCACCCGTCCTCCAGCCCTGTCCCTCTCTAATCTTTCTCTAATTTGCCTGACTGTTTCCAGCTTCCTCCAAGCCACCTTAATTGGAAAATCTTCAGTTGACACACAAAGTCACGAAGTCACTCCCCGCTCTGGGAGGACACCTTTGGAGGGTGGAGACACATTCTCTGTCATCATTCTTGCCAGACATGGCTAATGATGACCCTCTTTTGCTAATGAAGAAAACACACATGTAGGCATCATGTAATTAAGCTTGTGATGAGTTGAGTTGGAGAGAAATTAGATTTATTTACATGCCGTTCTGCAGCTGATGAAGCGCTCGCTATTAGGGAGACTCCTCATTAACCCTCATTTTGAGGGCACATTCTTGTGCTCCCCTCTCTCCACGCACCCTTCATAAATAGTAGTTGGTTAAAAATAATAATAATTAGCCATTCTCAGAGCTGAGCTTGCCTCTGCAACTCTTAATTCTCAAGCCGCATCGCCCAGATGCTGACGGTAAGAAAAACGTCAGAGTGATTACAGTTCTTGATGCCTTGGCACTGATGCGTTACCCGGGTACTTGGGGGACGAGGTGGATGGGGGGAGGGCTGCTGTTCTAGGCACTTGATCAGTCATAGTCGTGTGGGGACCATCCCTGTCTCCAGGGCCAACCAAGAGGTAGGAAAAGAAGTAAGTGAACGGGTTGTTAGCTGAGGCAGGGATAATGAGAGGGAGCCAAACTGGAGATGAAGAGGCAGGCTGGGTAGGCACAAACCCACAACTGCAGCAAGAGAAGTTGGAGCCCACAGGGACAACAGGAGTAGCAGTGACCAGAGTGGCTATTTCCCAGATACATAGAGTCAGGAGGCTAAACCACTCTTGCTCAAATCCTAGAGGTGAGCTCTGTTCAAATCTTGGAGGTGGACTGTATCAAGAGATACCATATTCCCACAGATCTTAGCCTCTCTAAAGGCACCAGACAAACTCAAGGACCCAGGTTTGTGAAGGAGAGTGTCCTTTCATTAAATTTACAAATGAATATCAAGATGCTTTGTGGTTTCCGGAAGTGCTTGACTGAGAAAAAACACCCATATTAGAGGCATTAGAGGCAAGGCAGCAAGATAATAGAGGGCTTACACCTTGCAGGACACTTCCTGACAAAGAATAAACCCCTTCCCCTGCAAGCGGCTCAGGCAGGGAGCAACCAGACTCAGGCATCTTCTGGCTCAAAAAGCCTCTCTCCATCCCAGTGAAACACTCTCTCTCTCTCTCTCTTTCTCTCCCTCTCTCTCTCTCTCTCTCTCTCTCTCTCTCTCTCTCTCTCTCTCCCCCCCCTCTTTGTTTGGTTTTTTGGTTTTTTGGAGACAGGGTTTCTCTGTGTAGTCCTGGCTGTCCTGGAACTCACTCTGTAGACCAGGTTGGCCTTGAACTCAGAAATTCGCCTGCCTTTGCCTCCCAAATGCTGGGATTAAAGGTGTGCCCTACCACACCCAGCTGTGAAACTTCAAGCCAAAGGGGCCAGAGACCACATGACCAAGTCTATTGCTACCATGGACAGGAAAGCTTTACAAAGCTGGCAGAGGAGGTTATGAGTGGCACAGCCACCACCTCTCAGGGCACGCTAGGCAAGGGGGCTGGGGTACAAGGATGTACCCATATAAACTGCTACCAAGTTCATAAGAAGGGATGTAAGACAGTAAGAAGCATCTAGGGAGATGGGCTTGCATAATTGCCTAAGTGCTGTCCTTAAAGCAAGAGAGCTTTTAAAAACCTAAGTTAGAGACAGAGGTCCTTCTAACCACAGCTTGCCTATGGGCTCCAGGGCCGGCACATGAGGATTATAACGCAGGTGACTCAACAACTAAGACAAGTGTGTATATATAGGTGTTTGGCCTTGCTTATAAATTGCTTGATTTGATGCATGATGGCCGGGTTTTCCCCCACTAGATTGTAACTAACACTAGGACTGAATCCAACACCTCTATCTGCTCCAATGCAAAGACAAAAGTCAGGCTTTCAACAGGTGCTCATTAATAAACACAGCCAAGGGCTTCCACTTACATTCCTGTTGCATTTCAGTGTTAGGCTAGGCTCAACTTCATTATTTGGTTTATTCGACCTCCTGTTGTCCAAATTTCCCACATAAAAGCATGAGTTCATTGGATGGCTATCACCTTCCTCCAAGGGCAAGTGAATGAGAAAACCAGGCAGGCCCTTGCTGCCGCCAACGTGATGGCTTTGTCGAGCACCCACGGAAAGGATGTGAAGGACACGGAAGGGAAACCATCACCTCAAGCCAGAGTTCAGCACTGTGGCATTCATGACCCAACAGTTCAAGGTTAACTTTAGCCCCCTCCTGTGCAACCCACCTGTCCATAACTACCTAACATCAACACATCTCTTGAAGCCTTTAGGGCTCTTGGGAAATCAAACCCAGCCAGACATATGACCAGCTGCTTGCAAGTGCCCACCTTAGGTAGAGCATCATCAACTCTGCAAGGAAAAGAGCTGCCCCTACTCCTGGCCCCCTGCCGTCTGGTTCCACCAAGGAAGCTGGAAGATGATGTTTGTGCCCAATGTGAGCAGCCCAACAGCCAACCCTGGTCCATTTACCATAGAGGTGCCTTATCAAAGACCATAGCAGGTGTGGAGGTAAGCATAAAGAGACGGACTTCCTCTACCACACAAAGGAAGGCAGCTAGTCAAAGACAGAACAAAAAAAAAAGGCTCTCCTCCCCACAGATGCTCTTCTCCCTCAGAGCTCCTTCCTTCTACACAGTTGATCCACTGGGGCTGTGATCACCTGTTCAGCACTGTGGTCGCTCTTCCCTGGGCATCTATAGGTTTCTTCGGCTACTTGCCAAATGAGTGAGCTACGTATGTGGTGGTCCTGCGCTGATCTGTCGTCCCCTACCAGTGGCAGGAAATGACCTGTGCAGGGGCCTTGCCACCAGGAGTATCTGGAGCCTCAGAGTGTCCTAACAGTGTCTGTAAGAACCATCTATACAGTTTATCTTCACTGTCAATTGGACTAAATTTGGATCCCCAGGAGAGCCAGCTTTGAGAGTGTCTGTAGGGCACTACCAAAGAGATCTAACTGAAGTGGAGAGAGCCATGCTGCATGTGAGTAGCATGTTCCATGGGTAGGGTCCCAGCCTGAATGAAAACAGAAGCCATCACTCTCATCTCTCTGCTTTCTGACTATGCTATGCACACAGTGGGATCAGCTTCCTCACATGCCCTGCCAACATGGCTTCACTGCCATAATGGACTGTCTCCTCAAACAGGCGACAAAGTAAAACCTTCCTTAAATGTTCTTTGTAAGGCATAGGGTCACAAGGTGAAAAAAGAAATTAATACATCACCCTTTGTCAAAATGTCCTTCCCTCATACTGCTTAAAGAAGAGATTCCATGAACCACACCCACGGACGGCGGGGTGGGACATAGGGATATCACCAAAGGAGTCACACCAGTGGCTACCTCTGGGAGAGGAGGGGCTACAGCTGCACTAGGATTTTGGGGGCAGCTGACAAAGTTTGATTTCTAGATCTGAGAGGTGGTTTCAGGGGCATCTGTCTTCTAAACTAGTACTAAACTATTCTGTGGAATGTCTTTGTCTGCTTCACTTTGCAATAGAAGTTTGTTAGTCTTAAAAGGCAAGCTTTCACTTGAAGGTAATGCAAGACAAGGTAGGTATAGTAACTGGTTGGAAAGTGATAGCAAGAAAAGCCCAGGGTCAGCTCACCAGCCAGATGCTGTGACCAAACGGAAGGTTCACCGACAGCTGTGGCCCATGAAGTGCTAGGTCAGGGGTGTCCCTTCTATGGCAATGGCTGGTCTGTCCTGCTGAGGACAGGATCTAGATAGATATTTAACTCGGTCTGGCCTTGAACCGGCAATCTTGCGTCTCCCTCCCAGATACTGGGATTATAAGCAAAGGCTATTTTAAGGGGTTACCCTTGGGCACATGTCCCAGACTGAGCCTCCCCGCTTCTACCACTGAGCTCATTTGGAGTTCAGATGCTCAAAGTCCAGAAACGCTCACTGTATTTTGAGCAGCCTGAAAGTGTTTCCAAAGACAGAAAGTGGGAGCAATGAGAGCCACTTTCAACAGCATGCAAGACACGGGCACCCAACATCCCACCTCCCTGTCTCTTCCTGGCTAACTGGCTAACTCCAAAGAATATTCATCTTCACATGGGTACACACACATACATGCACATGCACATGTATGAACACCCTTCAGGTAAGGCTTAATAAGGGAATGAATGATCCAGTCTGTATTCAAATCCACTCAGCCAGGGCAGGAGGCAGGCTAAAGTCTCAATTCAAAGAGTCCTGCAAACAAAGATCCACCCAGGTCAAAACAGACATGTCAGGTCCTATGAAGCTGCAAGACACTGTGACCTTTGAGAGGAGCCTGTGACTGCTTGAACAGCTGTCTCTAAATCAAGGTGAGAGAGCTGAGGCTCGTGGAACTCAGGCCGTGTAGAGGAGGAGGAGTCAGGAGACAGAAGGCCACTGGTCAGAAGCAACTTACCAGGCCTCAGAAGCACCTGCTTTGCTTTCCAAATGTAACTAGAGGTGATCGAGGACCCAAGGACATTGCCTCGCCCCCTTGAGAACAACCTGTGTGCAACCTTCTGTTTCCTAACTTCAACCCCAGCCTAAGAACCAACTGAGCCTCCAGCACCAGACTTGGTCTAACAATAGATCATTTTACCAAATCAGGGTGAATGGATGGAAGCAGGCATTCCCGCCCACCACACCCCTGCAGCAGCAACGCTTGCTTCCTGAGGATCGTCCTGCTCCCTGTTCACCGAGTTTAACTCATAGACCCTAAGCCGGTGACAGATTTTCACCTAGGTGTACACAGGAATCAGCTCTAGGACACTCCATTCCTGGCACAGTGCCATGTATCCTCCAAGACACTCTTGCTCACACATGGCGACTGAAAAGCTCCCACCCGTGGCTTCTCTCACTCAACTACAGTAGCGCTTGACTTAGATACTTTGTAACAATGTTTACAATGTTAACAACTCCCTGGTTCCTGGCCTGAGGTCATGGCACTCCCTGAACCCCATGGAACTTCCAGAACACCCTAGGCTCTATCTCTTATCATGGGTTCATGGCAAGGCGACCTGACAGCCTGAGGAGACAGGGCTGACTGAGCTATCAGTATCAGCACCACCGAGACCATGGTGTGCAAGGATACATGCAGCGCCTGCCTCTGCTTTCCTCTCCAGGCCATGGGCTATAGGTGCACTGTGATCGTGTGCACAGACTGGCTGGAGCATGATGCTCCTGGAAGATGAGGTGATAGAGGAGCACCACCCAGACAGATGGAGGGACGCAGCCCACGACACAGGACCAATCAGCACTGAAAGGGA
Source organism: Mus musculus (assembly GCF_000001635.26). Lineage (NCBI taxonomy): Eukaryota > Metazoa > Chordata > Mammalia > Rodentia > Muridae > Mus > Mus musculus. Next base: position 87,885,592 of record NC_000074.6, read on the forward strand.
AAGAAACCCTAGCACAGCCTGCAAGGTGGAAGAGCCTTGAGGACAGGTAAGAAGGGAAACAGTCGGGTACCCAGACCCAGAACACCTATTGGTACCTTGGAAGGACAGGGGCAGCTTCCATGCTGGAAGCAGAGAGGGAGACTGGTGTCAGGGGAATGGATTTCAGAAATTCTGGGGATGGAAGGGGCAAAATGACCAGCAATACACTTTAATGCCTCCAAAAGCAGTGTTACAATTTCTCTTAAAAAAACAAAACAAAAAACTATAAATGGGGAGAGGGTGGAGATGCTGAGAAGCCTAGCCAGAGTATGCAAGAAAATGAAAGCAGAAATTACATTATTCCAAACAAAATGCAATTTGAAGCAGACATCTTTTAAAAGGGTAAGAGTTGCTCTATATTATAAATGATGAAGAAATGGGGTCTCAGAGTCTCAGTATGTCCAGAGTCAAGCAAGTAAGGAAGACACCACACCTCCAACCAAAAAGAAAGGGCAAGTCAGAGCCTGCTGTTTTCTTTTTTACTTCTAGTTTTTGGAGGACAGGTACATGTGTGTATTAGTGTACACAAATATGCACGTGTACGTAGAGGCTAGGACGACAACTATCCCTCTCCACCTTGGTTTATTTAACCAGTGTCTCACTAGCACCTAGGACTCACAGAATAGACCAGCCGGCAGCGAGCCCCAGGGATGCAGGCAGAAAGCCCCAAGGATGCAGGCAGCAAGCCCCAGGGATGCAGTCGTCTCTGGCTCCCCAGCACTGGGGTTGCAAGCACGTAGCAGCACACCCATTCTTTTATGTGGGTGCTGGGGGGGTCATGGGTGCTTGGAGGGCAAATTGGGTCCTGCAGCTCACACAGCAAGCACTTCACAGCTGAGCTGTCATCCCAGTCCAAAGAGCCTTCTTCCTTTCTATAGTTTGTTTTTGTTTTGTTTCTGTTTTATTTGTTTGTTTTTGACTTTTTGAGACACAGTTTCTCTGTGTACCCCTGGTTATCCAAGATCTAGCTCTGTCGATCAGGCTGGCCTTGAACTCACAGAGATCCACCTGCCTCCCAAGTGCTGGGATTAAATGTGTATGCCACCACTGCCTGGCAACTCTTTGCTCTTGCCTGGCCAGTATGGCTCCAGAGAAAGCAGGCTCTGCAATGGTGAAAAAACACACATGCCCCAGATCAGCCTGGTGCCCACAGCACAGGCCATGACAGGCTCTTCCTTTGGACATCTTCTGTGGCATATTTGGTTTTGTCTGTGTTTTTGGTTTGGATGTTGTTTGGTTTGGGTTTGGTGTTTTGGAAGGATGTTGCTGGGTGGCCCGGTTGGTTGAATTCTGTCTGTAGCCCGAGTGGCCTCAAACGTTCGACCCTCTTACATCAGCCTCCTCTGCGCTGCAATGCCAGGCCTGTACTGCCAAGGCCAGAGCACTGATATCATACACTTTCTTCTGGTAAAAACAAGGGTTTGCATCCTGGGAGGTCTAAGAAATCCAAGTTGCTCTAAGCCCCAGGCTAAGCTGTGGGGGAAACAACAGACCTCAGCCTCCATCCAGCCCCACCTGCTGCCAGCATGCATTTAGAGACTGGCTCTTTATAATCTGTGTCCTTTAGCCTTCAGGGCAGATCTACAGCCTGAGGACCTCAAACTACAGGTAAAGAAACTGAGGCTTAGAGAAGCCAAGTAATCGGACTAAGACCCTTAGAAGAAGGCAAGACCCAGGTTCAACCAGGGTTCAAGTGTGATGCCCTCCAGAGACACTGAAGCAACCTGGGAGCCATAGCTGAGACCTCAGACAGTAAAATGTAATATGGGCCAAGGTCCTAGCATCCTTACCCCTAAGCCAAAATCCAACTTACTCAACTGGGATGGGTGAAATCTTCAGGAACTTGGCTCTAAAAATTCATGTGATCTAACCAGCCCAGAAGAGGTTTCTCTCTGATTTACAAATGATGAGAGACAAAACAAAACAAAACAAAACAAAACAACCTTGGGAATCAGAGATGAAAAGGGATAGCCAAAAATCACATAGCAAATCCCCAATCTTTGGTCCTAGAGTCAGAACTCACCGGCCCCACTCCCAGCCCCCAGCCCCAGTCATGAAGCACAAGCACACCTCTAGGATGACTGAGACATTGGCACATTCTCTAAAGTCTTCATGCCAGGCCACCACCTACTGCCCACCTGACAACCAGCCCCTCATTCCCTCCTGCTAATTAACTTGGATGGCAATGTCTTTAAAGCGAAGCTCAGGGCCCCCCACCCCTTCTGTGAACCAATTTCATCACAACGGAAACCATGTTGCCAAAATGAGAAAAATGAGAACCCCCTTCTCTTAGGGCCTGTGCCCTTGAAGGCATCTTATTAGAGAAGGCCAGTTCTTAATTAACATTTTGATCTTTAATCCGTTACCCATCCCTCTAATCCTGTTCAGAGGTGTGGCTGGCCCACTTCCGCAGGCAGTGAGTCCAGCACCCGGGCTCGCCACAGCTGGACGCCACCGGCAGAACTCCGTTCCCAGACACCTGCTCTGCTCCAGGCGGGAGCCACATCCAGGACCGGTGAAAGCCAGCTCTCTAGCCGGCTCAATGCAAACCCGGATGGCTACTGCAGGCAGGAGTTCACTTCATTAACCCGGAGCCCCAGCTGTCCCCATTGGCCCTAGTTCTCTTGGCTCTGAGAGGCTTTGCTTTAAAGAAATGATGTCCTTCCTAGCCCAGCTCTGCCCACTCCAGCACACTTTAGACTATGGTGAATTCTGTAACTGCACCTAATAGATCAAGATAGAGCTGGCACAGCAGCCTCAGACAGCAGAAAGCCCAGAGCCTGCCCTATGACTTATAAGCCATTTTGGGTACATGGCTACCTCTACCCACCTCCAGAAGCCACATCCAGTATCACACTCAATTCTCACTGCCTGTCCAGGTGGTATGGCCCACCCAATGCCAGGTGCCCACTGCATGCATGTAACCTGATCCCCACAGATGCAACAGCTCATATTCTCTCATCCCCAAAGTCCCTCAGTATCTACTGGGAACCGAGAGCCTCGTAGTAGTGGCACTTCAACCTAAGTCTTGATCAGTGGCCTCGAAGTGCTCCACAGCTCAATAAATAAGCCTCCTCCAGAATCAGCTATGCAGCTTACCAGGCCTTGGAGGGCCTACACTCTAGCCTTGGCTCGTAGTCTTCATTCTGGCATCCTGTGAGATCACTCTCCAGAGAACCTGACCACTTCTGTCCGGGCTTGACTGCAACTCCCTGAGCCTCACCCAGAAGGGAGTGAGTGGCATCCCCCTGCCTCCTGCTCATGCACAGCCTGAGGGGTGTTCCGACACAGCCACAGTTCTAGGGTCTGCTCACTGCCCTCCAAACACCTAACCACGCCCAGAAGAGCCCTGTCTCTCTTCTACAGCCTGGCACCTCGGACTCTGCCCCAGTGTCAGTGAAGACCCTTAGGTTCACCTGCCTTCTACCTGGCCCTATTACCCCCTTTTCATGGGCAGAAGCCTCTGACTATCCCATCTATCTACCATGTGTGACCGTTACTGGGCACTTCAGTGACACATGCCATATGTCCTTTCGCACAGTCATATTCCCAGCACAATCTCCACTCTCCATAGAAGAGCTGTGTCTGTCCTGGTCACCACTGGAACAGGGACAACATGCAGTGGGTGTTCAATAACACCGGTGCCTGCCAGAGTAAATAACCATGTGAGGGCTGTGCCAGTGGTGGTGCGGGCCTACAGCCCAACGGGAGATGAGCTGTATCAGTAATGTGAGGCTCATACAACATCAGCTGAAGAAAGAGGTAGACATTAAGCAGAACTTCCTGCTGATACATATCCTGAGAAATTGTCCATGCATGAACAAAGGCAAAACTCCTGCTGGGGAGGAGGAAGAAGAAACTGGCCTCCGAGGGAGAGGATATGAAGCCTACAGACCAGGGAGAAAGGGCAGCTAGCGTGTGGCCATCCACAGACTCCTAAGGACAGGATGAGGGAAGGCTCATGTACAACTTAAAACCTGGGTGCCACCCAGACCCTAGCCTGAAGGGTGACAGAGCCCCAGCATTTACAGGTGCATCCATAGTTGTTCTGAAGTTGCTTGCACCGCCCACATTAACTGTGATAACGACCTGAGCATACACCCATGCTGCCCTCAGCAAAATAAAGAGCTATTGCTTGTGCAGTAATGCAGTTGTCTGCAACTCGCTATGCAGCAGCTACCCAGACCCCTGGTGTCTCTGAGCCTCACACTTCTGCAGAAAGCAATCCAACCTTCCTATGGCCAGAGTGCTTCTGTGGGGGTTCTATGGCTCTGCTGCAGGAGGAAAGGTAGCAAGCACACGGACCTTGGCGGTGCACAGCTGAATTCCATTTTCTCCTAGGCTAGCCCTGGCCTCTGTAGCTTATTCTGGAAATACCCATAGGATACATGCAAGCTGGGAGGTAAGGGCAGAGCCACAGGGCACGGCTATCAAAGCGTCTGCTGGGGTCACCATGGCCATCCCTGAAGGGTAGAGCCCCTCTAAAGAAGGCAGTCTGATGACAAGTGCCCTAGGTTGGCCACACCTCTTTCCTTTCCTCTACACTTGGGAGTTTTCTTCCTCTTAAATGGATAGGAGATGCTCCACAATTCCCCCAGGAAGGCTCACAATGAAAAATCTACAGGGCACCAGCTAGCCAGAAGAAGTGGTCAGCATGGCCTGGAGGGCCCAGGCCCAGATCCCTCTATCAGTAGACAGTTGAGCAGGCATCAGAGATAGGTGTAGGGGGACATGGGTTCTCTTTTACACCTCCATTGCCCAGATATGTCCCTCCTGGAAGCTGCAGTCTAGCCACACACAGTAGTAAATACAACAACCTGGTAGGAGGTAGCAGGACAGGCAGGTGTGGCAAGAGGCAAGTCCTCAGCCTGTCTGCAGCAAGCATGGCCAACAAGGCTTTGGGTGGGCAGGTGAGTGAGGTGCCTCCCAAAGGGTGGGGTGGGCGAGGCTTTCCAATGTCAATAGCTCCACCCACTGTCCCAAAACTTCAGATACAAACGGAGGCTAGGGCTGTAGTTATCACGGGTCAAAAGAGCGAGGAGCCCTCCTCAAGGCTTACAGAGCCTCAGCCAGGGATGGCTTCACAGGGCCAGCTCTGAAGAAGTTCCTGAAGTGCATTATGACCCACTATGGGCAGCTATCCAGGCATCTGCCTAACCTCCAAAGCAGGGTGTCTGCCAGCTCCCCACATGGGTTGCATGGAACTTTGGGTTACAGGATGCACTGGTCCATGAGTGCCTTCCCAGAGTGGCCATTTAAAAAAATAAAATAAAATAAAATAAAATAAGGAAAAATAATGCTCGTGTAGCTCATGCCGAATTGTGACTGTGCTGATAGCCACTGAGGTAGCTGGTGGCTATAGTGAAGTGGGCAGCCACCCTTCCTTCGCTCTATTTCCCCTTTGGCCTAGGCTGCCAGGAAGCTCATCACTGTACACTGACCTAACCCTTATTGTAAGTTGCCAACAAAATTAGTTTTTTCCTCAATGACTTGGGCTGTCCAGTAAGGCATAGGGCATTCCTGTCACAAATCACCACAGAGCACCAGGCCCTGAGCTGAATACATACCATCTCCTGTCACCGGCTTCTTTCCTCATAGTAAAGTCGCAGGTCTTGGCTCTGTGATCCCAATTAAAGGTCAGGAACTGTCTCTCGGAAGAGCCCAGAGAGCCCATGACTGAGTGAGGCCCATTCTCTTAGAGCAGCTCCCAGGTGGTACCGTGCCCACACCAGTTCCCTCCCTATTGGTCTCTGGGAACAAAATCCTGAGGGCAGGGACTCCACTGAACTCAGACCCCTCATGCAGCCCAGACATGTCCTCAGCACGCTAGTGCAAAGTTGGTGATGGAAACAAAGGCCCGTGGACTTGGAATCCTGTGCCTTTGCATCTCCATGACTCAAGAGCCCTCACCCTTGCATTAACCATAACCACAGCCTAGACCCTTGATGTCAAATCTAAACTCCTTCACCTGACGTAAACTAACAATATGGAAATTCTCCTGGCCTGGCCTGATCTGGCCTCCCCAGTGCACAGCCAGCATTCTGCCCACAGATAAAGCTAGGCCAGGTGGAGAGACGATGCAGGCTCTCACTGACAGCATGTGCTCACACAGCGGACAGAAGCATGTGGGGGTCTATTGCAGGGAATCAGCAGCAAGACAGGAGCTCATTACACACACACATACACACACACACACACACACACACACACACCATCACTACCACCACAACAACTAAAAAAAAAAAAAAAACAAAAACCAACAACAACCTTGAAAAGAATAGGCTGGGGCCATAAAAGCCCAGAGAATTGAACAAGAAGCTGGTGTTGACCTCCCACTCACTGTGGGGATGGCTCTGACCTACAAGAGCCAGCCTAGGGGGTGGGGAAGATGCCCAGCCCCTGCTTCCTGCCTATTTCATGCTGGCCAGGAGCCCTGCAGCCAGCACAGGAAATAACAGGGGCCCCCAGAGGCTGCCCAGGGCCAGCCAGCCTAGGCTGCCCAGGGAGGGAAGGAGGCCATTGTCAGCCTTTGTTTCAGTTTCCCCAGCACTACCCAGAGTCCAAGAAGCCAGGGAGCTGACAAAACCTCCCTTCTGCAGCTGCCCAGCCCCAGCCCCAGCCCCAGCCCCAGCCCCAGCCCCAGCCCCAGCCCCAGCCCCAGCCCCAGCCCCAGCCCCAGCCCCTGCCTTAACCCTTTAGACAAGACTTCCAGGTCCCCGGGCTCTTAAAGTGGCAGGTGTAGGTTGAAAACTCAGCCATGTCAAAGTTGAAGGTGTGTGTGCACGAGCCAAGATGGGCCAAGATCAGACAGCCGGATGGGTACGGGAGTCTGGATTTTGCCTTGGCCAGGCTAGCGCTGGCTCCAGCAGCACGGGTGAGTGTCTGGAAGGAAACGTCTAGGCCCTGGAGGCAACAATGAAGAAACTGAAGAAAGAAAATGGAGAGCCAAGAAAGGAGACACTGTACACCCCAAACGCACTGATACTGACCTGACCCTGCAAAGGTGGCTATGGGACCACCTAAAAAGCAGGCAGCAGTTGCCACATGTACATACAGTACTTTGACCCAGTTGTCATGTACATTTATAGGTATCCTTGTGGGTGTGCAAAGACAGTTGAGCATGTGTGTGTGTGTGTGTGTGTGTGTGTGTGTGTGTAACCTCGGGAAGGCCTATGAATGTGAATGTGCACACTGAGGAGTGTGTACATGTGAAAATATGTATGCCTATGCATCATAGATGTATGCAGAACAGTGTGTGTTGTGTGTGCATGCCAGGCTTACGCCCAACGGCAGTCTCTGATTCACACACAGTCCCTGGCAGCTTCTCACCTGCAAACTGCATGACAGTGACTTCATCAAGACTGTCAGCCCATCCGTGTGCACCTAAAACCAAAGGAAGAACACTGAGCCCCTGGACTGTGAGCCAGCAGCTCCAGAAGGTGGGCCCTGGATTTAGTTCAGGCAGAAGCCCACCAGCTGTGAGGCAGCACACGGCTCTCTACCACTCTGGGCCACAGCGGCCATCTGTAGGGTCAGAGACCATGCTGTAGGTACCCAGCCCCTGCCTGGCGCTGAGTGCTTGCTCCCTGGATGGCAGTTACTAATGAGTCTGCAATGGGCATAACATTCATTGTTCCAGCCTCTGTGAGCCTGGGAGTATGCAAGGCACTGGGCCCTGAAAACAGCAACTATAAAATGTATCAGGTTTACCAGATATAGTATCCGTTTGCTGTGCTAACCACTGCCAGGTAAAGCCAGTAGTTAAAGCCAACAAAAAGCAGGGGCGTGGGGGGCGGATAAGTTATGTAGATGCAGTGATAATATATGTTGTCAAAAAATTGCTTTCTAAAAAGCAATCAAAAAGAGAATATGCAGTTTGGATAGAATGACCTCTCTCTGAGCAAGACAGAACCGGATAGCCAGCTTCAGGGCGTGCAGGCATACCATGTACACGCCCATGCAGTGAGGGGCAGCAGCCAGAGCCCAGCAAGCTGCCTGCAGCCTAGATCGGATGCATCTCTGACCATGGCCACAAAGACCCAAAGGCTGGCCCACAGAATGTGGCCTTGGAAGCCAGGACCGGCCAGACTGGTTGACCTTGGCCATTTCCTGCCAAGCACTGGCTGTGCCTCCACAGTCAGTGCGTGTATCCAGTCCCACCCACTCAAACAGTCTAACTACACCATTGGCTCAGGGTTCTGCCTTTGAGAACACTCTGGTCTCATCCCAAGGCACCCCATGTTCCTCCTAAGAAAAAGCCATAATCCCAAGCAGGCTGAGCAACGGTGGCTCTGAGGCTTGCCTGGGAACAAGGGTGAGACGTGGGGGTGGGGTTTACTGCTGTAATGGGGGGAACCCTGGTGATCTGAGCCTCTCTGCTACCCCAGCCCCAAGCTCAGAGCTAAGGTTCAACAATTGCTTCTTGTATGGTCCACAGCAAGAGAAAAGTACAGAGGACAGCAGCCCCCGGGGGCCTGCACATGGAGTCCCTCCTGAGACCTTGCTGCCATTCCCACGTTAGATGGGAAAATGAAAGGGCCTCAGAGAGACAGAGTAACTAACTTAAAAGTCACACATCCAATAAGTAGCTAGATTCCAAACCTAGACACTGTTCTTCTCAAAGAGGAAAAAAAAAAAAAAAAATGGGGGCACAAAGTACCCAGGGCAAATACTGAACAGGGAAGGTGCCGTTCTGGACCTCAGCAAACCCTTGTTAGATTCCTGCCAGTTGCTGTGCCTAGGCTGAGGGCTGAGGACAGAGAATGGGAGCAGTAACCTGGGAGTGACCAGAGTACAGTGGAGAGCTCTTACCAGCAGAGCCCGTAAGGGCCGGAAGCAGGAGGCTGGCTCCAAGGGCACTGAGAAAGGCCAAGAAACCATAGCAGGGTCATCCCGAGAAGCTTACTGGAGAAGGTGTGGCTTAGGCTGCTTCAAAGATAAACAAGAGCGGAGCGGCACAATGGAGGTCGTCCCAGTAGGAGAAGAAGCTGGAGAATAAGAGCCAGGGTGGGCTCGTGGCATCTCCATGCCCATGTCACAGCTACAGCATCTCATGCATGTCTGGACCTGACAAGCTGCAGACAGCATTTTGACAAGGACACCATGTTTCTCACATGTTCAGGTTCAGACATTGATGGCATAAACCGATCCAGGATGCACAGGCTAGGAAACAACCCATAAGTGCATCAACGCTACCCATCCCCCACTCAACCCTGGAGGGCTGGTCCTATTTAATGACCAGGCTGAAAGTCACTGAAGAACCACAGACTTCTGTCCCCCTGCAGGGTGCGCAGGCCTATAGGAAGGGGTAAAGGCATAAGGTGATGCCTTTCTGTTAGTGAGAGTCACCTGAGCTTAAGGAAAGCAGAATCATAACCCCACCCCCCAACACACATCCTCCGATGTCCCCTGACATCACCAAGTGGGGAAGTACTGCATGCTGGCCTTGCCAAGACAGACAGACCCGAGTCCAAGGAGCAGCAGCAGAACACTGGCTGAACACTACTAGCCTGGGACCATGTACCAAACAGCCGGAGAATGGCTACATCTAACTGGAGAGAGTGGAACCAAGCCAAGCAAGCCCATGTCATGGAGGTGAAACACCAGAGAGGAGGCAGTGCATTAGAGAAACACAGCTCTCAGGTGCTCTCCCAGTGCCCAAACTCCAGTCTGCCTGGCTACCAGCACATGCACGCACAGAGATGCCTAGGCTCCGCTAATGTGCACACAGACGCATCGAAGAGGAAGCACTGACACGTATAGGCCAACAGGAGCCAAGACTGATGGGAGCCCGAGGAAAAGGGAGCCAAGAAGCTGAGAAGGACCACATCCTCTGATGGAGGAGAGCTGCCCCATGTCTGCCCAGGCTTAGAATGGGGCACAAAGGCACCAGGATCTATCAGGGCTCTGAGCCAGGGCAGCAGGAAACTGGATACACACACACACACACACACACACACACACACTTGAGGCAGGCAAACACACACGTGTCTGTGCCTGTGTGCACACATGGCAGATGCCCTACCTAGTGGACTGCTCACCATGGTAACAGAGTGGCCCCCTCTCAGCTCCAGTCATCACCTGAAGGCTTCTGAGGTCCCCCGTGCTGTTGAGAAGCAGGTCTAACAAAGGCCCAGCTCAGGCCAGCTCAGCCAGGGGGCCTTCCAGCCAACCAGCTGACGCATGCCCGCCATGCTCCCCTGGTGAGCTCTGGGCCACCATGTCTTCCTACCCAGCCTGCCTGGCTCCACTTAGCACAACTCCCCACAGACTCCCCAGCCGAGCTAATGAGAAACTCCCCAGCTGGCCCTGTATAAAAACGCATTTCATAAGTCTTTAAAATGCTAGGAAATTCTACGTCTCTTTACTGAGACTTTCCTGTTCCTTAAAAATATCCCCTGGTCCTCATCAAGAAGACAAGGGGGGAGGGGCGGGGAATAGAGCACAAAAGGTGGACAACACCCTCGAGTGCAGCCTGGGGTCACAGGGCCCTGGTGCAGCTTCCACCATGGGACATAGCAAGGAGACTCTCAGCTAGTGCCAGAGGGACAGGGAAGAACTCAAGAGTTAAGACACTCAAGGGGAGGGACCATATTGGAAAGCAGGGAGCAAGGGGGGAGTCAGCCTTGACTGCCTTGCTTTGAGAACTGAAAGGAAAAATAGAGCAGAGTCTGAGACTTCGGCCATCTCAGCCCTTGAGAAGTTGAGATGGGGGGGTGGGGGTGGGGGGCACATCAGCTACAAGGGCACACCTGAAAGCGCTGGGAACCACCCAACGCCCAGCACCTATGCCCTGCCTCAAACCACAGAGCCAAGGTTCTGGGAGGCTTTGAGGTTCTGTTTACTGGGGCCGGCAATGGAGTCAGTCACTATCACATGCACCCTGCCTGCATCTAGGTCAAAAGTCCAGGATATAAAGGAACTTGCAAAAGTCTGACATGTTGGCAGCAAGAGTGGAAATGCTAGGGGGGGGGGCACAGCACCGTCTCTGGGAAGCCCCTGGAATAACAACTAGTCCGTATACATGACCAAACAGGACCAGGGTGGTGGCTTCCACTTCCCACACCAGGAGGTCCACTCTTCTGGATACTTCCCTGGACTAGCCCAAGTTACAGGAAGTGGGGGCTGACCACAATCTACCCCTAACCAGAACCAATAAAGGGAAGCGAGTTTTACGTGTCTTCCCCAAAAGCCCAGAATTGATACCCAGCTGGCTCCCTGTGCTAACCTGGCAGCCAAGCAGGTCCCTGCCACCACATTCCCTGCCACCTAGCACCGCCACCGCCACCACCACCACCATCACTACCACCGATGCCGCCAACACCACCACACCCCACACTTAGTGGTGATAAAAAAGCCTGGTCACAGTGTCTCAACTTTTGCAGGAATAAAAGGTCTTCAGGCAGGCATTTTCCAGGCAGCTGCAATGGCTAGAGAGCTCCAACAGGACTCTTCCGTGGACCTCGGTGCCCTGCAACAGTGCCAACCTATCACTGGCCTTTCTGCAAGGAAAGAGCAGTCCCACAGGCAGGCCTGCCATCTATGGGCGGGTGAGCTGTGAAGTTCATGCTTGAGCTGCCTGGATTCAAATCCCTGCTCTGCTGGTTTTGGCTGTGTGACCTGGAAGCAATCAGAAGTGTCTCTGTGCCTCTTTCTCTTCTTAAAAGAAGTCCATATACACAAAGCTGATGAGAGAGATCTGACTCCAAGATCTACCATAACAGTAATGGATTCTAGTAGCAAGGACAGAGACCAATTGCATGGCAAGAAGGTCTCTAACTGATCACAGAGCAGCATCTATGCCTGGGCCCATACAATGACTTTTTATGGTGACTGTTACAAACCACAATGTGTGTCACTAAGCCAGAAATAAATCTACTAGTCTACCCTGGCAGATAAGCAATATTAATCAACAGGTCCACCATGTCGTACCCAACTCCAACCCAGTCAGCCCTCCAGTCTCCCTTCCCTCTACATCCCCATGCCTCGGCCCATAGTAGCCACATTGGAAGAAAGTCTCATGGTCCCTGTACCAAGCTAGGAGAGGGCACCTTCTGTGACACCAAGGCTAGACAAGTGACAGGAAAGTGGGCACCGATCTCTAGCGATGAAGAGGCACAGGCTTGACTGTCTTCTCAGTCTCACACAGAACCACATACATCCTTACCAGAACTTTCCAAAGTATCAGAAGAAAGAGAGACCCTGGAGGGGGAAATGGGATTGTACCCATACTGAGACAGGAGAAGGGAAGGAAGACACAACAGAAAGACAGGCTCAAGGCTGGAGCCCTGAATGCAAGCCAGTGAAATGCCCCCTTGGTAAAGGCATTGTCAGCACACAGAGATACACAGAGACACACTCAGACACAGAGACACACACACACACACAGAGACACACACATACAGACACACACAAATACACACACAGAGACACACACAAATATACACACAGAGACACACAAAGACACACAGACACACACACAAACATAGACACACACAGACACACAGAGACACATCAGACACACACACACAGAAACACACAGACACACACACAAAGACACACACACACAAACACACAGACATACACAGACACACACATCCTTCTTACCTGTGACCAGGCCCCAGAGCGGCTGATACGAGGATCAACTAGAACAACAATTTTCACAATACAAGTTGTTCAAAATAAAATGCGTTCCTTCTCCCCTATTAGGAGAGCTGTAAAGACCATGGAGAGGGGGGAGCCCTCTCACTCTGCTGCCAGGAATGTAAAAGGGGCACAGCTGCTTTGCAGAACAGTCCAGGCACTTCACAAAGTTCAATTCCACACTACTGTAGGACCTGACCACTCCACCCCTGGGGCTAAACCCAGGTGTTCAAAGAGGAACGTGCACAAGATCATTCACAGCAGCACTGGGCACAGCAGCCAGTTAGGTGAGCACCCGAAAGAGTGGATCTGCAGAGGGACAATAAATAAAAGGATCTCTATCTAGACTGGGGATTCAATGCTGTCCTAAGGAATGAGGGCAAAACAATCTGCACCGTGGATCCACTCAGCAAACACTCTCCGGGAACCAGCAGCTATGGGCAATGCCCAGAGCAGGCAAATCTAGAGGAACGGAAGGCAGCGGAGCCACTGCCCAGAACATGGCGGGTGGAAGAGAAGGAAAACTAGCTATAGAGGTACAAGGCTTCTTTAGGGGGTGTATCTTACCCAACATGACAACAGTCCCATACATCTCTGAATGTGACAGAGCCACAAAAGGCCTCTTGAAGTGACTGAATTGATCTCAAAGCTGCTTTTAAAACTGACTTGCTATTTTTCAACATCTACCAGTTTTATCTGAAACTGAACTCTCTCGTGTTCGCTCTGTAGATCTCGGATGACTGGATAATTCCAGGCCCGGTACTCCCCAGCAGTCAGCAGCTGGGTGACAGCTGCCTTCAGCGGGGCCTATATCATGTCATCCATGAGTTCAATTGTTGAGCTACCAGGAGTCTGGGAAGAGGAGGAGATCTGGGTGTGTCACCTAGGAGTCTGGAGGAGTAGAGGGTCTCTGGGGAAGTCATCTAGAAGTCTAGGGAGAAGTGGGGCCACAACCAGAAGCCTTCTTTTTTCCTTCCAGAATCTTCGGAGACACACCTCAAGGACTTGGGGTGGGTGGGAGGGGGCACTCTGGCTGTGGCTCCCAGAAGCCTCACCTATTAACAAAGATCATCTGCCTTCCTAAGAAGTCCATACCTCAAGCTGAGGCCATAGTGTCCCCCCAACCCCCACAATCACATTCAGAATGCCTTGGGTTAGGGAAAAGAATCCATAGCATCGTAGGTGCTCAGAGGCAACGGAGGTTTAAAACAGGCTCAGAACTTCTCCAGATTAAAACGTCTCTTAAAATACACCACACACAAACACACAGTCCATACACAAGACACACATAGTCTCTACACATCACTCACACAGTACACACTTAGCCCATACATACCACACACATACACAGTCCATACACAAGACACACATAGTCTCTACACATCACTCACACAGTACACACTTAGCCCATACATACCACACACATACACAGTCCATACACAAGACACACATAGTCTCTACACATCACTCACACAGTACACACTTAGCCCATACATACCACACACATACACAGTCCATACACAAGACACACATAGTCTCTACACATCACTCACACAGTACACACTTAGCCCATACATACCACACACACACACACACACACACACACACACTACACATATAGCTCACACACACCATATATACATAGCCCCACACAAGACACAACCTAAACACATCATGTGTGTGTGTAATACATAATCCAAGCCAAGCGGTAGTGGCACACACCTTTAATCCCAGCCCTTGGGAGGCAGAGGCAGGCAGATTTCTGAGTTCAAGGCCAGCCTGGTCTACAGAGTGAGTTCTAGGACAGCCAGGGTTATGCAAAGAAACCCTGTCTTGAAAAACCAAAAACCAAAACCAAAACCAAACAAACAAAAAAAAAACCAAAAAAACATAATCCATACACACCAGATACACACAGCCCATACACACAATATACACATAGCTCACAAAATCCATATCCACACACAATATACACATAGCTCACACAGACATTAGAGCCCCCACATCATAAACAGCTACAACCACAGACACACACACACAAAACATATACATATAGCTCCTCCACACAGCCTCTACATAACAAAGTCTCTCTCACACACACTACAAACAGTTCAGACACAGTTTATATACACACACACCACAAGCACAGGCCCACACCCTCATGAAGAAACTATGTACAGATCTCACACTAAGCCCCCACATACACTATATGTCACACTCAGTACATACACATTACATAAACAAAGCCCAAGTACATACATATTCTACATATATCACATACACATATCCCCACACACATGCCCATACCCTACACACTTACACTTGCCACATACACATATCATACACACACCACACAAGCATACATCACATACATATACAACAACAACAACAACACACACACACACACACACACACACACACACACCCCACCTCTACTACCACCTCAGTTTTGTGGGTATGAAAAAAATCAGTCTCAGCCTGGAGAGATACCTCATCCAATAAAGAGCCCCCACAAGCTTTAGGACCCAAATTTGGATCCCCACAACCCAGGTAAAGCCAGATGGGCCTGGCAAGAGTCCTGCAATCCCAGCACTCACAAGGGGGAGACAAAATCTTCAGAGCAAGCTGTATACTCAGACTAATCAAAGCTGAGCTCCAGGGAAAGGCTCTGCTTCAATATATAAGGTGGAGAGCAGTTGATAAAAACACCAGATATCAACCACCACATGCACAAGTGTGTGCACACACATATATTCTCTCTCTCTCTCTCTCTCTCTCTCTCTCTCTCTCTCTCTCCCCCCCCCCCGCCCCTTCCAGGACCACAGGATCATAATCACATAAGAAACTATTCATTTAAAACCCTACATTGCTGAGCTGCCACCTCACCTCTGAACAGAGGACTCTGCCAGGGTTCTACCTAGTACCAGCCCTGTGCTTGCCAGTCCGAAGGCAGAAAAAAAGGTAACCCCTCATCAGGTTGGAGAACACCCTATCTCTTTCCATTCCAAGACCAAGGACATAGAGGGAACAGGCCAGATGTCCCTGGGATAGCTACAGGGCCCATTTAGTGGGAGGCAGGAGAGGCCAGGGTGCCACTTTCAAGTGCCTTTGGTTCTCAGCCTTCCTGCTAGATAGGCAAAAGGTAGGTTGCCTGCTCTGGCTATAGAAATGCCAGTCAGTGGTCAAGTCTCTGCTCCACAGCACTCTGGCCACCACACTATTTAGCAGCTTTAAGGGTATCGCCAGAACCCAACCCCACTCCATCTGGCAAACAAGAGTAGCAAGTCTCAATAGCTTGTTAAGGGTAGCTGGGAGATCTGTTCCCCATACTCCTCAATGATAGCCGTCTCCATTTGCTGTTATGTGCAAGTGGCATCTTCTCAGTTTAATGAAAATGACTAGACAACGTGGCATCACCTGAGCCCAGCCTTGTCCTCAGACACCCCATAACCATCTGACAGAAAAATGACAGTACTGCCACTGGACAGAGTGTCACTTTACCAAAGGGTAAAGTGTCCCCTGTAACTGACTGACACACTAAGTTACATGACTAATAAATATGCTCTATTCAAAATCATCCCAGCGCACGAGAAGTTAGCAAAGTCGTCCATACCAGCTCTTGCTTGTCCACTCCCTGTCCACATCGACAAGCAGGTGGCCTAAAGTTCTCTGGAACCACAGAGCATGGCTGTCATGGGCCCCGTGGGGTCAGAAGTGAATCACAAGTGTGCAAGGTGTATGCTCAGCTCTCCAGTGGAAGCTGGAAAATCTACACTCCCACCACTCCTGGGAGCACAGGGAGGACGGAGAGTGGCCAGCACACTGTGGAATCGCAGAAATGTAGGTGGCCGCCCAGAGCACAGTGAATATCAGGCCTGCCTCCTGCATACCAGGGGTTGCCTCACTGCCCTTAGTCTGGGGACCTGAGAACTTCTCTACATCACAACCAACATCTTACCACTTCCCTCATATCCTACCACTGTTTCCATCATGGAAGTGAAGACAGCCTTCCTCCATCAGAGGCTTGGCAGGTCTCTCTTAGAAACTGGCACAACCCCTGAGTTCACCACCCACACATGGGAACTGAACATCATACATATACATATACATATACATATACATATACATATACATATACATATACATATACATATACATATACGGGGAGGGGTCTCTCTACATAGCCCTGGCTGTCCTGGAACTCACCATGTAGCCAATGTTGACCTTGAACATGGAGATCCGCTTGCTTCTGCTTACCAAGTGCTAGGATTATAAGCATGCTCAAACATGTCCGGACCAGTCTTACTGTACTTGAGCGGCCATAGTGGACACATCTCTCCAGCACAAAGGCAGACAGGACAGCCCATCCCACCTGCCCAGCACTGACCCATGGCCTTGCCTCCACTTTCCTAGGACTGCAGCATCTCCATTGCTCAGGCTTCCAACAAGTCTCCCCCATGGAGGGAGCCTCTGTCCCCAAGCACCAGGGTAACAGACCATTCACAAGTCTGTAAACAGATCCCACACCCAGGTCATCCATGACACTGTGGGCTCCAAACAACACTCAGAGCTTCTGGGAAGACACCAGGCCAGAAGCAGGGGACTGGGGACCAAGAGCCAATCCCCAATTCTCCTATTCAGTCTGTTACATCCTTCACAGTTCCATTATTTAAAAACCATCTTTGAGATTTTTTTGCTGGGGCACCAATGAGATGGCTCAGTGGGAAAACGTGCTTGCCGCACAAGCCTCAGATCTGCTTTCGACCTCCAGAACCTACACAAAGGCATAAAGCAGCAGTTCTCACTCTGTGGGTCGCAACGCTCTGGGGGATGAGCACCCTTTCCCAGGGGTTGCCAGAGACCGTCGGAAAACACGGATATTTACATTACGATTCATAACGCTAGCAAAATTACAGTTATAAAGTAGCAACAAAAATAATTGTATGGTCAGGGATCACCCCAGCATGAGAAACTGCATTAAAGGGTCGTAGCATTAGGAAGGTTGAGAACTACTCTCTAAAGAGAAGAACCAATTCCACAATGCTGCCCTCTGACCACCACACATACAATATAGCCCCTGCACTACATACACACTCACACCATGCACACACACACACTAATAACTATGAATTTAAAGGCTTTCGCAGAGTCTAAGTATTACATGCTATCACTGAAAACTTTTTTGTTAACTCGCTTTCTTCAGTTAAGTGAGCTGTGTCCTAAGCCATGTATGGCTACAAAGTCACCAATTAGATGTTCAATCATAGATGTCAAATGTGTACAGAACTGACACGTGTGCCCAATGTCACACCCTCTTGCCTCAGTTTCCACAACAAAAAGAGAGGACTGGGTGTAACAACTATCTGATAGGACTCATCTGGCAAGACTGAGCAGGCCTTGGGCTCCCCATGAATCTGAAGGCGACTGTAGAATTCAGGGACACATACACCTGGCACAAGTTGGCTGAGAGGGACAAGGAAAAGAAACCTGTCACCTGCCAGACAAAGAACAAAGACCCAACTTAGGGAGGCTCTGGCTGAAAGCAAGAGCTACTCCAGAGCTCCAGGCTACCAAAGCCAGGTTCAGTCTCCAGACCTGAGGGCCATAGAGAGGGTTACCAGTTCAAAATAGCTCACCCATCAGCCACTTTGCTCAGGTAGCTGAGAGGACAAAGTGCTGAGGTAGAAAACCCAAGTGCCCCCGATGGCCATGTCACCGATGGCCATGTCACCCAGCACCCTACAGTGCTTCACACACCTCACACATCGGACCTTGCTCCCCCATTACCTCTCTCCAAAGGCAGAGCCAGGTCTGACCGTCCACCCCAGGGGCAAGACAGGAATGCTGGGTTCTGTTGGAGCTCCACTCTATTAAAGTAGCTTCTAGTCAATGTGTTTGGCAAGGCTGTTAGTGGCAGTCAGAGTTGACGACGCCAAGCCTGGCATTGGGGGAAGACTCACCATCCATCTAACTTACTCAGAGGATGGAACCTTGGCCCCTGGGAGGAGCAGGGTATGCTTGTCTCCATATGGAATGAGTTTTACTGGCCATATGGAATAGATATATAATCGTGTTGTATGGGGAAGTCTGGACTAGACACAGGAATGCAACATGAAGAAAGAATAGCGTTTTCATAACCAGTCGAGTGGCTTTCTGACTCCCTGGGCTGCTCCCTCAAAACCCCCAGCAATGTTCCACCAGCCCCTTGGCACTTACCTGCTGCTGCCACAGAGGAATCCCAGGCCAGCGAGAAGTCCGAGGCCTCCCCCTCTTCAACTGGAAGAGAAGAAAGAAGGGCTGTGAGTTTGGAAGCTGCATACACGGGTCATGGGGTAAGACACAGGTCAGAGAAGATGGGAGCCCTGTGGGAGTATTTATATGCTATCCACGGGGGCAAGGGGGGGGCACAAAACCTACAAATTTGTTGGTCTCACAGAGATGCAATGGTGATCAGAATAAGGCACAGGACCAGGATCAGTGGATAAAGTACTGTCATGCAAGCATGAGGACCTGAGTTCGAGTCCCCAGAACCCACACAAAGCTGGACACCATAGCGTGTATCTCTAATCCAAGTGCTTTTATGAGAGTGGAGGCGAAGACGGGAAATTTCCAGCAGCTCATAGGTCTGGTAGCCTGATGGACACAATGGCAAACAAGAGATTCTGTCTCAAACAAGATAAATAGCAAGGACCAACTCCCAATGTCACTCTTTGTCCTACACATACACATGTACACACACACAGAGATTATAAATAATAAAACGAATCAAACATGAACGGCGGGTAAGTACTGTCTCCACTATGTTTCCACAGCCCTGCAACCTGGCAGACATCACTAATCAATCCCAGCACTGCCTCCATACAGACATCAGAAGCTTTTTCTATTCAGTGCTACAACCATTAGTACATAGTTTCCACTCACGAGCAAAATAACTGCCACCCACAGAAATGAGGCAGAACTCAGAACAGTCCCTAATCTTGCAGGCATTTTCTCCTATCAAAGCCCACATTGCCTACCACTGAGATGCAAGGCTACCTTGGTAATGGTAAAGAGCAGATATAGTGGTCCTGAGAGGTTGGGAAAGCTCTGCACTTGGAGTTATGCCCTACAGACAGACCTCTGGACACACAAAGGCCCACTCTCCCCAGCCTCGCAGATAGAATCATTGCAGTTCATTGGCTGGCAACATGGCAAGGGAATTCGCCTTCCCCCACTTGAACCTGGACCCCACAGAATGAGGCTTGATGGGGATGGAGTCTCCCCTACCCCAGACCCCAGCACTTGAGACCAGGCTGGTGGGGAACAGGGGAGAAACACTATACAGCGTAATAGCACTCTCGCCCTGGAACCAGTCCCAGTCTGGAACACATAATAATATTAAAGCTGGGTTATGGACTTTGTAAATGGAACTTTGTTTAAGTCAAAAATGTGCACACATGTTTTTCAGATTTAACAGGCTCTGCAGCTCTGCACACATGCACGCTGAAGGGACCTGAGCCACCCACCTCTCTTTCCTTGATAACTGGAAAAGCTGGGTGTTCACTGTTCTCAGTGCTCCTCGGCTGGGGAGCACCTAAAGTCTCACAGTTAACGAGAGCCTGTGCCAATGTTAGGCCCCAACTCAAGGTAGTCCACGACAAAAGAGGTCCTCTATAAACCACGGCACCAAGAGCACGTCTAGAATCCTAGCCAGCTCAAATGCAAGGGAGACAGTATGCTGAGAAGTCACCCAGTGAGAAGAGGGAGCAGGCTGGCTGTGGTCCTCACTAGTCCTGTCCTCAAGTCTACTCAAGGCTGTTGAGTTCCCAAGCCCCTGACCTGGAGGATGGTCACACAAGAAAAGCCAGCATCAGCTATAAAAGAAAGCAAACATGAGCACATCTCCCAAATCCTACCTCGTGGGGGCAAGGGACCTAGAACTACTCTGTCCTGGAGACCCGGGACTACAGGGGTAGGAGGAAGAGAATTCTTAATGAGAAGGAGATAGGCTCCACCTGTCCCATCCTACTTAAGGCTCAGTACTGTCCAAAGCTGTGAGAACATGGCTTCCAACCTGGCCAGTCTCTGCACTCCAGTTTGCTTTTCCAACATGACCAACAAGGACAGCAGGAACAGAAAAGAAAATATACCAGGTGCTGACTGGGGAACTGGGGGGACTGTTCTGGGGGGGGCAAGGACCCCAGGATATGAGCCCCCATATCCTTAAACTAGAATTCTATTGCAAAGGCACAAAGAACCCATGTGAGCTAAGCATGTCAGGGATGGCCAATCAATGAAATGTCAGAGCTTAGCAGCATACCATGGGGACTACCCATCATCCGGAAGTGACGCTTTCTAGAGACCTCCCCAGTAACACGTTTATGAGATCTAACATCACTACAACCAAGACCTCTGGCCATGCCCAGCATCCAGTATGGGGTCTACAGGAACAGAGAGGCCTAGGAGGAGCTGAATTCACAGACAGGGCACATGATGTAGCCTCAAGCAGTCGCCTGTAGGAAGAAGCCCCTGTAGGAGGAGCTCCAGAGATTCTACAGTCCCGTTTGCATAAGTAAGAGCTGCTGTTACCTTTTAAAAGATCTCAATCTCTCCTCCTCCCTATCCCATCAGTCATCTCTGGTGGCAACGGGCACTAGGGTAGTTTTGTCTCACAGGTTTCTCTTTTTTTTTTTTTTTTTTTTTTTTTAAAGATTTATTTATTATATGTAAGTACACTGAAGCTGTCTTCAGACACTCCAGAAGAGGGCGCCAGATCTCGTTACGGATGGTTGTGAGCCACCATGTGGTTGCTGGGATTTGAACTCCTGACCTTCGGAAGAGCAGTCGGGTGCTCTTACCCACTGAGCCATCTCACCAGCCCCACAGGTTTCTCTTTTGATCCCACAAACTAGCTCCATTTCAGATTCAGGCAGGGGATGCCCAGGGTCCTGTGTCCAAGAGGATGAATACAACAACCACTCACGGGGGGCTATGGGATACAGGAAGACTGGACTTGCCCAAGGTGACGTGACAGACAGCTGGGCCAGCCTCTCCCCACCCAAGGGTATCAACTCCATAAGAGCTCATCTCTTAGTTCCCCCACTGCTCAGCTCCCCAGAGTCTTGGCTCTACTCAGTAGTCCACCTCCCATCTCCTGAGCTTCAGTCTACCTCATTACAGGGCATACGCCTGCCATCTCTTTGCTGCTAATACCAATGCCTAACTCAATGCAGACAGCAGACAGAACAAACATCTGAATCAATAGGTAAACAAGGCACTGCCCCCACAGAATTAGCACCCGCCCCCCATGCCAGTCTGCTGGAACAGAGCTCTGTTCTGAACCCAGCTTTGGGAAGGCAGCCCCAGGCACACAGTTGTCCCTGCAAGGCAGGGCCCATGAGGCATTCAGCCTGCATGGCTTAGCCTCAGCAGATGTGGGGAATGTTGGACTTTCAGCTGCACTGGAACAAAATGCTGGGGAGCCTGTAAGCACTGGCCCCACTCAGGCCCTCAAGTATGGCTTCAAGGAATGGTGCTCTGAGAGATAACCCAATAGCAGCTACTCTGACACAGTGGAGTAGTCATTTCTGACATTCCAGGAGGTTCCAGCACGGTGTGTGAACCAGAATTCTTAATAATGGAAGAGAAGGGACTAGGAAAGGACTGGGAAGCCTCTTAGGGGCACCGGTCTGGTGGCAGCAATTCAAGGGTAGCTCTGATCAATGCCTCGGGGTGGGAGGTGCTAAGAAGAATCCTAAAGCTCTGTAAGAGCTTAAAACAGCAGAAGCCCGAGTTCTTTCTCGGCTGTGGGGTCAACGGCTAACTTAACCATGGGAATGGGTGGGTCCCACCAAATGCTGTCTCTATAATTCCTCCTCTGGGATATGTAGAGTCTGGGCCATGTATACTTGCAGCTCCAGATATACCAGGCAGACACAGGACCTTGTGTGCTGGCCTCTGAACCACAAACCTCAGTAAAATATCGGTGTGTTAAAGCAGGTGGGCACCAGTGTAAGATGCTTGCTCCCGGCTGGAGAGCAGTGTCCTCCTCCGGAGGGCAAGGCCGTCCCAACACCTCAGGGAACAAGAAGAGAAGACACTAGATGCAGAAGAAGATGCAGAAAGTGGGGCAGAGGTGAGGAGAATGAACAATCACCCTCTAGCCCAGCAGCATGCTAACTCAACGGGGCTTTCCCTCCCTCCGAGCTGTGGCAAAGTCAGAAAGGACCTGTGTTGTCACAGGCTAAGGCAATGGCCTCAAGAAGAGAAGGAGGAAAGGGAAAGCTGGCTGAGCCCAGAGCCCACTTAGCACCAGAACCCATTCATCCCAGGCCAGTGCTTACAGAGACGAGAGAGGACAGGACAGACACATTTAGCTCCTAAGAGCCTGCATGTTGGGCATTTTTCGTAGGAAAAGATCATTTTCACCAAACATTATCTAGGAAAATGTTCTCTCCACAAATGTCTGCCAACAAGGTCAAGAACTCCTGTACTCTTTGGAGAGTTTTTGTTTGTTTGTTTGTTTGTTTTGTTTTCACTCTGGGTCAGTCATGCTTCCAGGGTCTTAGTAAACATCCTTCAGTTTCCTCTGAACCCAGAGACCACTCTACCCTAGCAAGGGAGCTGGACTCACCTTGGCTACAAAGAGGCTCCTGAGAGTCCCCCATTCCCACAGGAAGTGGTAAGCCAGACAAGCTCATCTTGAGAGAAGCCATGTCACCCACACCAGGTCAGGCTCCGAGAAGTTACTTTAGTGCCCAGAGTCTCACTGACAAGCATAAGGAGAGCTGGGCAGCTCAGGGGAAAGCACCCAGGGCTGAGAATGGGGCTCAGAGACAGGACACACGCCAAGTGTGTGGGAGCCCAGAGGCTGCTTGCCAGCACCACATAAACCAACTGAGATCCTGGCCTACTGTGTGTGTAGGTGTGCAGGCTGTGCCTTGTACAAAAGTCCAAGCAAAAGTCATAAAATGAAGCTGAAATATAAACTATCATGTTCACCAAGCAGTGAACCATGGTGCCAGACTGAGGATGCTCAGGGAAAAAGATTATGCATTCCTCTACACAAAAGCATGATAGATTCCTTGTCCAGATTGTACGAAAGTACCCAGCCCGTGATCACCTCTAAAATTGAGCTTCCAGAAAAGAAGACCATGTTCAAGAACAAACCAAGCACCCAGCCGAGCAGAGGCTCCCTCCAGACCCCTCTCCAAGTCCCCCTGCACCAGCTAGACCCTCAGGGGAGCCTAGAAACAGCACAAGTGTTGGTATCAGGACCTCCAGAAACCCGTGACATCACATAGGCGACCCCCCCAACACCTGTTGCCAAGGCAACAGCCACCATATTCCCAGAATCCACTTGGCTCACTTCCCCCCTTTACCTGTGATTACATCATCACTCATATATAAAGAAAGGTCCCTCTGATCTCTCCCCCCATTCTCTTTCTGCTGCCACCTTGCCCTTCTCTCTCCCAATAAACCTCATGGAACTGTTTGGCCTAGTGTGGTCCTTCTGAAACTGTGTGATGTTCAAGTTCGTAACAAGTGTCACTCCCAACCTGTTACCCTATGCTCTGTATCATCTCTGCTCATTTTCTAAGATGAAGACAACTAGCCAGGCACAGAAGTACACACCTGTCATCCCAGGCTTCAGGAGACTGAGACAGGAGAACCGCAGGCTAGCCTATGGTGATGGGGGTGAAAGGGGAGAATGGGGAAGAAAACACACACACATACACACACACACACACACACACGACCACAGTAGCAGGGAAAGCCAGCCTGTGCAGGACCACAGTATCTGGCACCACGGTAGTCATCCAACACCTGATCCCCTTCATCCTCCAGCCTGCCACACGGAAGTTCCTTACTCGCCCCATTTCTGGCAAGGAAGGGAGCCCCAGGAAGCCACGGTAATATTGCATGCAGCAAGAGCAGTCACGCCACGTCTGCAACATCACAAGCACAGAGCCTCATCCTGGCAACCTTGAGATAGCCTCAGGAATCTGTACTTCTCTAGGCTAGTCTGACAGGTGCAGGAGGTATCAAACCACTGGCTCAACAGCCCAATAATATAGGGCATCTTCAGATCCAGAATATCCTATGGAAAGGCTTCAACTCTTGGGTGTCTCGTAGTAGTGCACCAGCCCCTTAAGGCAATATGAGAAGCCATGTGCAAGTGAGACTGTGGCTTGCTGGGAAGTGTTCAGTGGGTGGCTCTCAAGGAAGCAAAGGTTCGCATTTGCAGTGGCCGTCACTGCCTGTGACATATAGATTCTCCAGGCACGGAACTTCCCCACCCTTACTCCCCACCACACACACACACACACACACACACACACACACACACACACACACGCTGAGCGGCAGGCTGGGGAAGAAGAGGGAAAGGCTCACTGCATCAGCAGGCACCTCCGGGAGCAGAAAAGCAGAGCAGCAAGGTGCTGAGGGGACACAGAATCGCTCCCTGTCCACTCCCTCAGCTCATGATACCTACCCTGCCCCCCACTTGCTTGTGAGCAACTGTCAGATGCTTAAGCAGAGAATTCAAGAGCCCCTAGCTTTTTGTAACTGTTCCCAAGAATTAGCACCTCTTCTTTTTATAAACATTTCCTGGATACGTTTATAAAACTGAATACATACGTATACAATGTGTAAATCAGGTATATTGAACAGTTAAACATCAAGGAACTCAAAGAAGAGCAACTTCTCAGGCTTAGACACTTTGTTACAACTTTGCAGAAGGCTGGAGCAGGATTCGGACCTCAGCATGAGTGAACACAGCCAACATCTTTTCCCACCAAATCGTGAGTAGACGGAGACAACTGCTACGATGGGTCCTACCACGGGGACTAATCTAACAAGTCCGGTGTTGCTAGATGTCTGGGTGGCTTCACCTGTTCCCCACTGCCAGTGACTATCTAGGCTGCATCAAACATTCACAAGCATCAGGCCTGGCCATGAGACTGTACTATGACTCTTAAGATTAGTTCTCAGAAGCAGGATTTCTAGAACAAAGACTCGGCCCTATTGGGGCCATGTGCTTGCTTGTTGTCAGTGTGCTTGCTTTTCTCTCTTGGAATGAAGTACTGAGTATAACCAGGAAAAAAAAAAGGACTAGACATTGACCTTTGACCCTTCGCTATGATTTTGGCCTCAGGCTTTAAGTCTTCCCAACAGCCCTAATATTTGGGTCCCCAATTTCCCAATGAGAAAACAGAACCTGGATGCATTTGGTTAGCCACATCATACAAGCAATGGAGTCTATATTTGAGTCGGGGCCTGTCTTCACAACTTAAAGCTTGCCTCTCGGCCCCGTCCTAGCTGCCTCTCTCGGCAAGTGTGGGGGCAGTTACTATCCAAGCTTCCCAGAATGTCTGCACCTTCCCAGAAAGACAGGGGCTGATTGAGAAGGTGGAGCTGAGACTCCTCTGTCCCAAGACTTGCAGAGAAGATGCTGCCAGAAAGTCAATCATAAGCTCTCTCTGGCTTACAGTGTGACCCCAAGCAATAACTTTACCTCTTTCAGGCTTAATTTCCACATCGTAAAGTGAGGGCAATAAAACTCTCATTCATTTGGAAAAACAAAGAGAAATAGCCCAGGCAAGGAGTTTGGCTTAGTGTCTCCAGAGAGTGGGTGACACTAAGCAGAATTCCTCTTTGTTCCCCCTCCCTGGGGAGCTGACTGCACAGGCCCTGGTGGTTGCCCTCCTATCTGATCCAGTCCCTGCAGTGGTTGGTTGGCCATCTTCTAAATGTATTTCCTCTCGTGGGGTCATCTCTGTGTGTTCTCACTGGCTCGCAACATGCATACACAAACATGCATTCGTGACGTAACATGACTGCATTGTTTTGACGGTTACCCAGGGGTCTCCCCTGCTAGCTGCCTACCTCTGAAGGATGACAGGCAGCATGGAAGACATCAGAGCATTATTTAGATGGGCACGGGTCATTCACATACAGGGCTGTAAGGAGGTACCAGTTGTGTACCGCAAAAGGCAAGAACCAAGACTATACAGATCCACGCGCATTCCAGGATCCCAGCCCCATGTGCGGGGTGGAAGCGACCTACACTCACTCAGAACTGTAGCAATTCAGGATAGAAAGGAAGAAGGGGAGAGTTCTTTTTTTCTACCTCTGTTTGAAGAAAGGCATCATAAAGTAGAGACTAGTACATTTTTATGAGCTCTTAACAACTTGGCCTCTGTGCTAACACACCATGAATGAATGTCGAAGCCTTGCGATACATGTGATCTATTTTAAACACCCACAAAGAGGAAACTGAGGCTCTGATTGGAAACTGATATGTGTGTGCGCACACAGGATGGAGCATGCTCACATGGGCACATGGGGTGGGGCGGGGTATGTTTTCACCAGCTGGGGCATACAACCCTGCCTTCATCTCTTTTCTCTTATTGCCCCTTTCTCCAATTGTGTGGTATAAAGTACATAATTTGACCTCTCTGAAAAGGGTGGGGTGCTAGTGTTGACCACATGGGAACTGGTCTTCCATCCTTTCACATTTCCCACAAAAGTCTGTCTACCTATGCTTGGTAGAAGGGTGGGAGACGCCCACCACCTAGGGGTTCCCTCCTGTAAGGCTGTTACAGCTAGCGTCCACCATAGCTCCCATTTCTACATTCCAAAATTCTGGACATGGGTCCAGGGTAGGGGTAATTAGAAGTTAGTATTTTTTATTAAGTCTGATTTGGGAGGGGGAGATTTCATGGACACAAGTGTGTTACTCCCCCTTCCCCACTCCGCCCCTTTCCCATCCCCCAGTGATAGCCACGCCCATGGAACGCCCTTCAGGGACCCAAGCTTCCACATGCCCGCTGCTTGCACCCTGACAAGGCTTTCTTCACCCAAACCTGCACAAAATCTACAAGATCTCTGAAAAGCTTCACTACATTCGGCACCCATGCCAAGGGCGAGGAGCACACACTGGCTAGCAGCGACAGCCTTGCAGCAGGGAACTCCTAGGTGATGGGCATTTCCCACACTGCCACCAAGCCTAGGTCTACACGTGCACACCCGTGCTCACACGAGCTCAAGCGCACACACACTGCTGTTATGCTATAGTACCGTTCTGTCTCCAAGCTCCCACTTCCAAACATCCCTTAGCTTCCCTTCACACACTGTTCACGTTAGGTCTTAATCCTTGGTGCTGCTGCTGCTGCTGCTGCTGCTGCTTATTTTAGTTTTTTTGACACAGGGTTTCTCTGTGTGGCCTTGGCTGTCCTAGAACTCACTTTGTAGACCAGGCTGGCCTCGAACTCAGAAATCAGCCTGCCTCTGCCTCCCAAGTGCTGGGATTAAAGGCGTGCGCCACCACGCCCGGCTAAGTCTTAATACTTCTTAGAACAGACATCAAAAGCAATGTTTTTCCTGAGCCAGAGTGGAAGCTTATGAGCCAAGGACTCTGTAGACTGAAGCAGGATTGCCAAGAATTTAAGGGCTAGCCTTGGCTACATATCAAGTTCCAGGTCAGACTAGACTATGTGATACCTTAAACTAAGAATCAGAGAAACCGTTCCCATTCCAATAGTTGAATGAGTGTGAATCAAACTGATAGACACGAGTGTGACTATGAATACAAACC
The DNA here is from genome assembly GCF_000001635.26 of Mus musculus. Classification (NCBI taxonomy): domain Eukaryota; kingdom Metazoa; phylum Chordata; class Mammalia; order Rodentia; family Muridae; genus Mus; species Mus musculus. The sequence continues at coordinate 87,913,853 of NC_000074.6, forward strand.
CAGAAGAGCTGGGCATGTCACAGATGTGGAGAGGAGTGTGACGTCACTGGTGCTGTATGGAGTGCAGGAACCCACCATCCAATCTAAACAAAGTGACAGCCCGGTTGCAAACCAACGGCAGTGCTGGGCAGGGAGGCAGGCGAGTGGTTCACCACCTACTTACCTCAGCCCTTGGGAAAAAGGAAAGAAGACAGACACATATGGTCCTCTCCCTGCACCAGGGCTCAGTATTCGGCTGGGAAGCATAGGCCATTTCACAAACTGTGTATTCATCTAGGCTGGACCAAACAGCCTGGGCCTCAGGAAAGCTCATGGGAAATCTAGTCAAGTAAGACCTCAGGAGTGTGTGGGTGGGGAAGACTGAGGCTGAAGGGAAAATGTCTGCTGCAGCCCTCAGAAAGTCCTGAGAGAGCCAGACACAGGGTGAGGGCCACACAGTATCCCTACACCCATGTCTGTCTCATCCCACAGCACTGAAAGACCCAAACTGTGCCAGATGTGAGCAGCCTAGAGAGACCAAGTTCATTTTTCTTGTGTCCTATGATAATACTTGGCTGTGTTTATTTAACTTTCAGCTTTGGACAGCAGTAAGATGGAACAGGAAAAATCAGCTTGGCTCCCTTCAAAACACAGCAGCCCACACATCACGAGAAGACACCCACACAGACGCTCTCGTCCACCCTCCAAGAAGACATCTGGCCCACTGCTGGCAGGGATGGCCCTTGGGGCTGGGGGAAGGCTTACAGCTCATACAGGAGTACTGTGTGCCCCCACACAGTGCCTTGCTCCCCCTGGCCAGCGTCTCAGGCATTCCTCTCTATGAGCCCAGCATCAGAGAGCTTTAGGTGACCAGCCATAGGGGAATCAAGACATGCCCAGGCCCCCTTGATGACAGAGCCCAAAGGAGAGGAGAGTCACGTGACACAGCCACCTTCCCCCACCCTCAGCAGCATGCCAGGCTTCCTGTAAGCAGAGGGGATTCCCTGGGTAGATTCTCTAATCTGAAAAGGCCCTATTCCTGTTCTTCTGAACTAAGTTTGGTGTTCTATCCCCGTGGCATCTGAAGCATGCTACCCAGGATCAGGACAAAGACATTAGTGATGCAGTGTCCACCCAAGACCACCCAGGGGGCAATGAATGTTTCCGCACACCCTTGGCCATGTAAGTTCTCCCAAAATGGCAGAGCACAGCCCTTCATCTAAAGCTGACAGTCACAGAGCCAGAGCCCTACTCTTCCCACCTTCCCTCATGACAGGGACATCCCCATGCCAAAACTCCACTTGGGAGCCACTCCCTGCAGGTGGCAATGCCCCCCTGCACTGGCCCCCACCCCATTCCTAGCTCTTCAACACTCAGGGGCTCAGACACCTTGGTAAGTAAATGCAGAAGGAGGCTCAGTATCCACAGGCAGAGAAAGGAGACAGTATAGAAAGAAGCCATAATGGCTTCGAGCTCCTCATCCCAAGGAGTACAAAAGAAGGGTCTTTACAGTAGAATCTAAGACCTGGTGACCCTGACCCTGTCCCCAACACAGCCTGTTCCCTGCATCTGCAGTGTCCGATCCTTGTTCATACTTTGGCAGGGAAGCACACTGGGTATGTCTGGCCGGTTCAGGACTTGTGGGCAGGACTTGAACACCACTGAGCACAAGGTTGGTAGTTAGGCTTTAGCCTCTGGTACTAACAACTGTGGGTACCTGGCTTGCAGGACACCTCTCTATGTCTCCATTTTCTAGACAAGGTCAAACAAGGGCCACACTAGTATTGACCCTAAGAGATCTTGTGAGGAGATACCAGGGTTGTGAGGTGGGAGTCAGGGTTTGGCACCTGGGGTACAGTGGAAAGACCTAATGAGGGATGACAGGATGGGTGGAGCAGCTGATCTCAGCAAAGGACACCAAGCGAGCAAACATGGCTACCACATTACTCCCATCCAAGAACATTTGATTCCTCAGAACGCTGAGTCAGGATGGGCAGTATCATGGGTCATGTCACAGGTCACGTGTCCCACGTCACACCATTGTGTCACACACTGAGGCGCACAGATGCGCAACCCAGCCTTGGCTCCAGGTCAAGACCAGGCTCTGCCACAGTCCCTCACATTCTTCTTGACACGCACCAGCTGTGGTAGTCATTTCTGATCATAGACTCTGGTTTGGCGATTAGGGGACCCAGGCACGATGCCAAGAGTCTAATACAGTCACTTCCTCCCTTCCTCTGAGGATGGAAAGGCCATCATCAACCATCCCCTTAAGGTCCCGAGACCCCTGGGACAGAGAAGCTGTCCTGATCCCATCTCTGCCCTGCCAAGAGCATGCCACAGGCACAAGGCAAGAAGAGCACTAACAAGACCTTGGATCCCTTTCCCAGCTGTTGCAGCCCTGGGACCAACGCAATGTGCCTGAGGACAAACTCCAACTGACCTGCTGAGACAGGTGCTCTATCTAGCTCCTGCCAGGGGGCCAGAAGCCACCAGGCCTGACACTGACTCCCCTGCCTGGAAGAAAGCCCTGACAACTCCCCTACCACCCAGAAGATACCTGGGCAGATGCAGTCCCCCAGCCAGATTTCTCTCCCCAGACCTGAAAGGCAGGACCAGTTAGTCTGATGGAAACCCAGCAGGCTGGGATCCGACTCCTGAGCCATAGACTCAACACAGATACGTTAAATGGAGAAAGAAGACCATCTTGTCATCTAGTAGCTATGTAGGTCAGACCAGCCTGGCTCAAGGAAACACTCAAGATGAGGCACAGAACATCCTTGGGTGATGCTGCTACTACCAAGCACCAGGCTGGGATCATTTTGGATGCTAGTTCACTTCACGCTCACCCTCAGCAGTCCAACCAGGGAGCCAGCCACCAAAGGCCATGTCAGAAGACATCAAAGGGCAGGTCAGAGGTTGCTCAGCCAGACTGGGAGTACAGAACAGACCAGTCCTGGCTGCAGAGACCAGACTCTCCTACAGTTGCAATCATGCTTGCTGTAATGTTTTCCTGCACCTTCTGAAACCTCTCTCCATCCAAGATCAATGCCCACTAAGCCTTGTTCCCCTGCCTCCAGCGCCTTCCCCTACAGACGATGCTTCTCTTACCATCTCAGCTGACCCCCTCAGTGATGGAGGCCCCCCCTGATCACATTACCCAAGACACTTCCCCAGACCCCAGCACAGATAGAGCCTCACTCCCCTCTGGTTCGCCTAAGCCTTTCTCAGCAATCCCTGTAGCCAAGACACCTTGAAGGCCAGATCCGAAGCATCAGACTCATGTGCGGTAAGCCCCAGCTTCTCTCTGCTAGCCCACTTCCAGCCCAGACCTACCTCTCAGTACAGCACCCACCATTTAGTGGGTGTTCCGACATCACCCGAGGCATTTTGTCTCTTCACCTTTTTAAATCCCCAAGGTTGAAGGAAAACATTTAAATACAGGTGCACACATGGAGAAGAAAGACAGCTGACACATGTAATACCCTGCCAGGATCACTGTGGGTCGGTGAATCAGAACACTCCCCTTTTTAAAAAGTGGGTCTGAGTGGTCTTTGGTCCTTTATTTGCATGGCAGGGCTGTAAAGAGCAGCTGTAGGAAGTCCACAGGCCCACAGGGATGTACCCATGGAGGGGTGCCTGCGTAGATGGGACCCTAGAACCATGTCTCAGAAACGGTTCTGAGGAAGAGACAGTGTCACCCGGTGGGACAAGCTCGGGAAGGCCCAGAGCTGTCTTTGGGCATCTGAAGGGCTGTCACTGGGAAGACGGAATGAACTTACTGTGGGGCCCCAAGGGGTCAATTGCCAGGACCAAGCAGTGAAATTCTGGACAGGAGAGATTCAAAAGGATACAGAGTATTCAGTCAGCAATAGCTACTTGAAGAGAGAGATACAAGTGGGAGGCGTCAAGGCTCCTGGCATGGGAGGGGGCCTAGCAAATCCCCTGGAACTTCCAGTGATTACAGAAGGCAGCTTGAGCTGAGAGGGGCAAGTGGACCTTGAAAGGCTCACCACAGCCTGCTCAAGCACCCTTCCCCCTTGAGCCTGTGCAGCCTGGGCTGGATAGGGTCTCACAGAGATCCAAAATCCAAATGCTTCTATGCACTATATGAATGCATGCCCCTCCAGTGCATACCTGGGCCACTGTGGACTTAGGAAACAAACTCACAGAGCAAATGGGGCTCCCACCTCAAACAAAGAGGGAGAAGTGCAGGACCAAGAGGAGCCACCACATACATGGGAACAGAGTGGGTTAAAGCCGACTTGGAGCTCTGCCCCAATCTGGGGCCGCAGCTGGCTTCCCAGCCCTCGGGGAGACTTTGTCAGCTACCCAGGGCCCCACCTGACTGGCCTGCCTCAGCCACCCAGCCTGAAGCCCCAGCTCAAAGGAACTGGGAGGCTAGCCAGAGGCTGGGGGAAGGTCACAGGCTGTGGAGGAGATTCTGTTCCACAGTCACACAAAGAGCTACTTGCTCATATGGGGTGCATGCCCTAGGGGGCAAAGCAGAACTCTGGCTCTGCGCCCCCCTCTCTGTCACTTCCCTCTTGCACCTACAGGCCTGTGGCTCGAGCAGACCTTCAGTGACACAATCAAGTGGGTTTCACAGTATGACTTCGCAGACCTTGGTCACCAGCTATCTATAGCAGAGCAAAAAGGGGCAGATCCAGTATCACAGAGGTGGGCTGGGGTAAGCCAAACCGACACACTCAAAATGATTGTCTTCCCAGTTCTCCCTGTTCTATGGAGGCATGTTGCACAAACATGGTGTATTGATGTGCTGCAGTAAGCCAGGTCTGGGGATTGGAAAGGGAATCAGGAGAAACTTAGACCTCCAAGGCCCCAGGGGTAACCCCGGACTTGCCCCACCATCATTCCTGGCCTGTCACAAGGGCAACAACCCTGGGAATGGTCTCCAGGGAATGTGCTGTTTGGGCTTCTTCCAGAAGACATCATTCAAGCAAACACCCAGGGCTGGGGATACGACTCAGAGGGAAAAGGTACTCACTGTGCAAGTCTGAAGACCCTAGTTCAATTCCCCAGAACCCACATGAAAGTGAAGGAGACAAACAGACCCACAAAGTTGTTCTTAGACCTCCATGTGTATCCAGAGGTATGTCTATACACACATATAATAACTAAATTCTTTTTACCAAAAAAAAAAAAAAAGACACGATAATTCAAACCCAAGGGGCCAATGGCACTACGACTACCATCCTTGAGCACACACAGAATCATCACTGGTAGCAAGCTGGCTCAGAACGTGTTGGACAGGCTATGAGAAAGGCAGAGGACTGCGTGGTGTGAGGGAGAAAGGGATGCATCTTTCCTTCCATAAGATGCTCTAAAAGCAGACAGTAGAAACGGTAACTACCAGTGACCACACACTCCCCCGAGGGCGAGCAAGAGGGCAGCTGGGGATGTGGTCAACTCTGTGCCTTATACACTCGTTAGCAAATATTTTTGAACCCATCCCTCACCATCAATGTACTCATGATGAGTTTAGGGCACAAAGTTGTACCACTCCTTCAAAGCTGGCCTTCTTGAGCTGGGTTGCAGGGGAGATGGCCTCTCTATGTCCCTTTACTTGTGCACACTAGACATTGGTGGGGCTCCATCTAGGACCCTCTCATCCTAACAGTCCACACACATCTTGGGGAATTCAATCCTACAGCCAAAAGCTGACCAAATGGACCACAGCCCACTCACCCCCTGTCACCCTGAACTCCAGGATTCTCCACAATGTCACAACCTAAAGGCTGGCTGGCAGCAACAGTGAGGCTACACATCAGCCTCCAGATGCCCACAGACCCCTGCTAACAGCACCCCAGCTCTTAACCATGCAGAGCTCAAGGGATTCAGCCTTCCCAGCCCAGCTGAAAGCATCTCTCTTCCCAGATACCACCCTCTCTGGTGGAGCCTCCGGTGAGCATAAGTGAGCACCCACTCCCAGTCTAAACTCCAATCCTTACCCACAAGTTTCCCTCAGTTTCTTCTCTTGTTCATTCTCTTATCCTTCCATGAAATTCCCCTTCAGCTTACAATGTCCAGTGTTTATTATGTCAAGACAGCCACTACCTCTTTTTTTTTTTTAATTTATTTTTATTATATGTAAGTACACTGTAGCTGTCTTCAGACACTCCAGAAGAGGGAGTCAGATTTCATTCCGGATGGTTGTGAGCCACCATGTGGTTGCTGGGATTTGAACTTCAGACCTTCGGAAGAGCAGTCGGGTGCTCTTACCCACTGAGCCATCTCACCAGCCCCAGCCACTACCTCTTGTGTGACAGAAAATCTATGCAGAAGCCCATGTGCCCAGCAGATAGTCCCACCCTCATACCCTACCCAGAAAAGACACAGTGCTCCCTAAGTAAGGTAGGACACACACATATGCACACAAACACACACACACACACACACACACACATACATCAGGAGGCACCGATTTGGGCTACCCAGAGGGAGCTGGGAGAAGCAGAAAGCAGCTCCCTCCTTAAGAACACAATTAGGGCCTGTGAGGACCACACTTCCTTGTAGACAGCCCAGAGGGTCAGGAAGTATCATTACAGCTGATTCTGGCTAAAGGCTGTCAGGAGTCAAGAGCAGGATCAAAAATTCCAGAGCACTGAAGCTGAGCACCTCAGACAGGTCTGTGATCTATGACTTAGCTTCTCTAGGCTCTGTGTGTGTGTGTGTGTGTGTGTGTGTGTGTGTGTGTGTGTGTGTAGGATTAACCATCCATCTGCCTTCTGTGAAATGGGGGTACGAGGAGCACCTGAGGAACCCAAGATGGTTGGTTGGTTGTTGGGCAGCTTTCCAGCTAAGAATGCATCCCTTCTCATAGGGGCACCCGAGACTCAAACAAGGCACATGCTGGGTTTTCAGAGAGCAAGATCACCCAGCTCCAACTGAACAACCAAGTTAACTTACGAGGCTATACAATTTGACCCAGAGATTTTATCTAGCCAATACTGTGCCCTCAAACAAAAAGATTAAACCCTGACAGATTTTCTCACCCATTTCTCTAACTTGTGGGACCAGGAGCAAGGCCTCCAACCGTCCTGGTGGGGGCTTCTGGGAGTGAGAGGGAGATGCTGGGGGCAGATGGGAGCAAGAGGCCCACATGTCTTAGGAAACAGCTGCAGTGCACTGGCTTTGCCTCTCAGGGAGTCCTGCCTGAGCCTCTCTCCTACACCCACTCATAACAGCTCAGAGCCTTGACAGGGCGAAACTAATTCATGTCCTTGCCACTTCTCGGCTGTGTGACCTCTGGAAAGGTACTTAACCTCTCAGAACTTCGGTTTCAAGAGGCTGAGTCGGTAAGATCTTGATTTTAAGATCTGTCTGGGCACAAAGTGAGACCCTGTCCTGAAAGATAGAAAGAAAGAAAGAAAGAAAGAAAGAGAGAGAGAGAGAGAGAGAGAGAGAGAGAGAGGAGGGAGGGAGGGAGGGAGGGAGGGAGGGAGGGAGGGAGGGAGGGAGGGAGGGAGGGAGGGAGGGAGGGAATTTTTCTTCATTGGCAAAACAAGAAAGAGCCCTGCTTTAGTGGCAGAGTACAGCCACCTGACAAATGCAGTATCTAATCATTACACGTTCTACTGTCCATCCCTGTGGCAACAACTCTATCACCAGAAAGAAGGAAGCCCCACCCACCCCTGCCATTCTTGACAAGGAGTCAACATGGATCCATTGTCCGGGAGATTCCTGAACCCTGCCAACCAGGGGCCCTAACGTTTCCTTAAGAATAAATCTAAGGAACATGCCTACTTGATGAAGGGAGAGGGCCAGCTCGCACCCCACCTTCCCCACCAGGCTCATTCACACCCAGTGGGGAAGCACTGATCTAGCCTGGCGCTCCACCAGCCACAGGGAAAGTTGAAGCCTAGAGAGGTAGTACCTGTGTAGAACCGTGCAGTATCACACAGCAAGCATTAGGCAGTTTGGGGATGGGGACCATACCGGGAGCTTCAGGTAGGTCCTGCAGCGACAGCACTGACCCCAACCAAAACACACACACTCACAAATGCCTCTCAGCACCAGCAAGCTCACGACCTCCAGGGAAGATGGCTAAGGAATGGGGAGAGGGGAGCTGGTGGAATAGGAGTGGACGGTCAATACACTACAGCTGACCCTCAACAAGCAAGAGATGGGGGAGGGGAACGGGAGTGTGGGCATGTGCACAAGTCACGGCATGCGTGTGGCAATGTGGCGGTCAGGAGACACCTTTTGGGAGTCAGCTCTCACTTTCTAGCTCGTTTTAAGGCAGGGTCTCTCTTGTTTCTGCCATTTCTCCTCATACTCCAAGTTAGCTGGCCCTTGAGCTCTGATGCGTACACTTCTGTCTCGGTGTCCCAGCTCATGCTACTGCGCATGAGCTCCAGGGACAGACCGTCAGGCCCGTGCACAGCAAGTGCTTCCACCCACTGGACCGTTTTTTTTTTGTTTGTTTGTTTGTTTTTGTTTTTGTTTTTTTGTTTTTTCCAGCCAGAAACCTGGGTTTCTGTACAAACTTTACTGGATTTGTAAGTGTTCTACTTCAATTCCAAACAAATTTTAATCCTGAGCAGTCACCAAAAAGGAGAAAGAAAGAGAGAGAGAGAGAGAGAGAGAGAGAGAGAGAGAGAGAGTCCTGAGCAGTTACCAAAAAGGAGAAAGAACGAAAGAAAGAAAGAGGGAGAGAGAGAGAGAGAGAGAGAGAGAGAGAGAGAGAGAGAGAGAGAGAGAAAGACAGACAAGTCTAGCGCTGTGCATGCTTCTCGGGTTTCCAGTGTGCAACCTCCATCCAGGATTCCTTGCCTGAGGACAAACTCCTGGCTGTGAGTCAAAACGGCATGAGAGGTGCTTGGGAAGTATCTTTCCCCATAAATCAGTGTCTTGGCCCGATGTCTCAGTCTCTACCATTAGCAATTCACTCCGTTGCAACAAATCAGGCTCTCTTTGGGCATCCTTTTAAAAAGAGGATTTCAAGAGTTTGTTATGAATGTCTTTGTCTGGAGGAGAGACAAAATAATAATAGTAGTAGTAATAATAATAATAATAATAATACCAGCAATAACAACTGAACAATTCTTGTGCTCTAGTCCCCAATACACAGCAGCCTGGCAAAGGCTCTGCAAGAGCATAGGAAAGAATGCGACTTGGGTAGGAGGCTGCTGACATCCTCTAGAACATGTACCGGACTGGGTCAGACTCTTGGTGTCTGTCCAATGAGATGTGTCCACCACATCTGCCACCTCAGACTAAGTCTGGCATCTTCCAAAGACAAACGGGCTCTCTACTGCCAAACGGGCTTGGCCACTGCTCTGGGCACCTGACATGGGAGTTGAGAGAGTCCCAGAATTGGGGAGGGCCGGGGAGGGAGGCAGGGGAAAGTTTGCCTGGACACTTTTCCCTAAAATGCTGATCTTAGGTCTAGACAAAAGAAAAGATGCTGCTAAAATTACGGTGAGCCTTACCCAAAAGGCATCTGATTACATCTGACTCTAGACCAGTGCTCATAGAAGTCTGCCCTCTTACTGGCCCCTGGCTGCCAGAGTAGGGCTCCAAAAGGAGCCTGCAACACATGGGCACAGTAAGACAGAAGCTCAGGCCCAAGCAGGGTTTTCTAGGAAGCAAATGAAAGACCGGGTTGAGTACCACAAGGGTCTCCCAATCCAGAGTTCAAAAAGTCACAGGGAGCAACATACACATTAGCCCAAATAAGAGGAGGTGGGTAAAGCTACTCTGAACAGTCCTCAGCAGAGCTGAGACCCTGGGGGAGAGGAGAGGAAGAGAGGATTAAAGAAAAAGGAAAAATCAGTAAGAAACAAAATGGTCAGATCACTTACACAGTCCAACATGTGGGCTGTGCATCAGCGACTTTGCGAAGCCTACCCACCTGTTATCTGACTCCATCAGGTAAGGATTAACCAGGTGTAGTTATCTACTGCTCATCAGTGATGAGCATGAGGCCCAGAGAGGTTAAAATACCAGTCCAGAAGTACTCAGGCAGAAATACCAGATCTTCTACCCGCCTGCCTCAGTCAATTCCCAAGCCTCTCTCTCCATTCTCTCTCTCTCTCTCCATTCTCTCTCTCTCAAGATTTATTTTATTTATATGGATACACTGTAGCTGTCTTCAGACACACCAGAAGAGGGCATCAGATCCCATTACAGATGGTTATGAGCCACCATGTGGTTGCTGGGAATTGAACTCAGGACCTTTGGAAGAGCAGTCAGTGCTCTTAACTGCTGAGCCATCTCTCCAGCCCCTCCTCCATTCTCTTAACTCCAACATGGTGAGCTCATTGAATGTGCCACTGAGCATGGTAAACTATACCACCACCACCACAACCCCACCCCATGTCAGGCCACTATCACCTCCCTACCCCTATCCCAGCCACAACTCTACCACACCTTCTCTAAGACGCTTCGGTTCATCTGAAATCCAATCTGCTTTTCCAGTGTGCTCCGCTCTAACTGAACTGGACCACAGCATCGCACCCAAGGCCTACTTCTCAGAAGCAAAGCCACACAAGCCACCTGAAAACTTAGACTCCATTAACATAGTGGCTAAGAACAGCAACAGCTCCAGCTCTGAGGGATCTGGCCCCTCCTCTGGCCTCCTTGGGCACCTACACAAGCACAGACACATATAACATTCACATAAACAAAAATTGAAATAAACTAGTAGTTTTTAGTTACTAAACACAACAGCAATATGTGGGCAGTGTCTGCTATGCTGAACGGCACATATGTAAACATTTCCATACTGTAGAAGTTCCGCTGGACAGCACCAGTCTGTACCTAGAGCAAGCAGACATTGTTAGTAGCCACAGACTCACCTACATCAGTTTCTGTTCTTTCAATACTGCTCGAAGCTTACTGAGGTCCTCAGAAAGTGTTGAATAAAAGTGAGGAAGGAATGGAGAGGAGAAGAGAAGGAAGGAGGGAAGGACAGATAGATCGAGATTGAGTAGGTTGATAAATGGACAGACAGACTAATAGACAAATCATGATGGGTAGATGGACCGATGGATGGACAGATGGATGGTGGATGGATGGGTGGGTGGATGGACGGATGGATGAATGGGTGGATGGATGATGGATGGATGTGTGGGGGATGGATGGATGCGTGGATGGATGGATGGATGGATGGGAGGGTGGGTAGGGGGATGGATGGAAGGAAGGATGGGGGATGGATGGATGGGTAAATGGGTGGATGGATGGATGGATGGATGGAGGATAGATGGATGGGTGGATGGATGGGTAGGTGGATGGATGGGGGATGAGGGGATGGGTGGAGAATGGATGGATGGATGGATGGGTGGATAAACAGAAGTCTAGATGGGTCAGGATCAGAATCTCCAGCACCTTAAGTCTCAGAGATCAAACTCCCCAACACAAAACCTTACCTAACTGCCCTGTCATAACCCTCTGCTCAATCCAACTGTCCTTGTCCCAGACAGGAGCAGCTGAGGACTACCCCCTCCCTCCAAGGCCCTATAACCATGCCCTGCTGGACTAAGAGGGATCCGTGTTGGAAAAATCAATTTGAAAATGCCTTTACTATTTTTGAGTTCTTAGATACCTAGCAAACCAGATCTGACACTCTGCCTTTAATAGCTTCAGTTCTGAGAGTCTCGAAGACATTTCTTTCCAACTAAGTAACCCAGATAAATGTAGCGGCTTTTTTATAAAGAGAAATAATTAAAGAACAGATGGTGTTGCTTACTTTGAAATGTTTGCTCTAAAATAGATTTGTGTGCACCTTGGTTGGAGTTCATCCCCCTCTGCATCCATGTGTCAGGAAAGAAGATCAGCTCGCTAATTACCTGGCTGTCTTTTCCCTACAAGATCCCAATTTAAGAATCTCGTTTCATTCTAAGAAAATTAATTCAAAATGCCAAATAATTTAAAAATGTATTAAGATTCCCCTTAGACCAGAATGCAGAAAGGAGTTTTCATCTGTCTGCTAAAAATCACCTTGGGTAGTAAGATTGAAGTTTAGCTCTTAAGACTTGATCCCCAAAATTGAGCTTCTGCCACAGCTATTGGTTCCATATGTCCACAGAATGTTTCATTTAAAGTATATGTGCTTTTAAATTGGTCTCTGACCATTTTTCTGCTATGTGTCTCTAAGCACGCCACACATTTTCCCACCCCTTGGAGTCTTGTTCTCCTCGGAAGCTAGCCTCTTTTATTTGCATTGGAGGTAACCTATTTCCAACATGCCAAGATCTGTTCGTTTTTCAAGGCCACTTTTGGAGATTTTATAGCCTAAAATGGAATAAAATTTAAATTTAATAAAATTTGAGCCCTGAACAGAGAGAGAGAGAGAGAGAGAGAGAGAGAGAGAGAGAGAACTAGTTTAGAAGCCAGCTACTCAGACATTGAGGAAAATACCCTGAGAAACCCCACAGGGCGGAGACCGTGGTCAGCCTGCCAAATGTCATTTGGGGCTGGCTTCAGAAGAGAACCAGAGCTGAGGATGCAATGCAATTATTTAAATCCAGAAAGAAAAATGTTTGCTCCCAAATTTGGCAGCAGATGACAGCCTCTGATTCCAACTGCCTCTCTGTCTGGGTGGGGACGCTTCCTGCCTGGGAGGCATTGGGACTGCAGTCACACCTGGGCCAGAGGTGAGTCCTGCACTGTTCCTGGGTTTTGCTTTTGTTTTAATCACATGAACTCTGGGTTGCACTTAAACCCTTTCTAGGGTAGCAAGTCACTTTTTCTTCGAATCACAGGTTAGCACACGAGATGTCTCTCTTCCTTTGTTTCTCTGTAGCTGCCTTTGTCACTGGCTGACAGGCCCCTCCCCTGGCCTTACTCTCTTCCTCCCCCTGGCCTGGTTCCAGGTGTGAGGGCCCAACCTGGCTGTCACTTGGGCCTTTTATAGGTCCAGAGAAGGAAGCCACAATGACACCACAAGGCTCGGGGTAGTTGCTGCAAACCCCCACAACTCCATCCCTCTGCAGCACTGGAGGACGCACTCAGAGGCCAAGAGTATTTCAATGCACACCCACTAAGGGCTTTGAGAGGATGCAGTCCAGGTCTCATTGGGTTTGTCTGTACCATCATCATTACCACCACCACCACCACCCCAATGGCTTGGTCATTTCCACAACTCTTGTTCTATTGAGGGGTAGAGTGACAGAAACCAGGAAGTGGCAAGAGGGACACTCCAGCAATTGGTTGGCTCCCCATAGGAACATGGGCAGAAACTCCAGAGTATAGGGACCAGGGGGCTGAGGACAACTGCCAACTCCTAAGACTGCTGTGAGATTACAGGCATGTTAGACCTGAAAGGTCAACTCATTTGCCTCCACTCCTCCTGCTGATTGTAACTCTGTTTTCAATGCTAGGCAAGTGCTCTACCCCTGCGCTGCATCCCTGCCAGTTGCAGGAAATGTTGACAATCAACCCTGGCCAGAAAGGATGCAGCTCCTTTACCCTTCTTCCTGAGAATGCACATCCTATTGTAAGACCTGAGGGGGTGGGGGGCAGTCATCCCCAGGTGCCCTTGGCGAAAACCCACTCTATCTCAAGAGAGACACTAAAATATCCATTGAACAGATCAAAACACCAAGGCTCACCCTGGTTAAATGACCTGGCTAGGGGTCATCTGAAGCCCGGGCTGAAATGCTTTTGTACACTCTTGAATGGCTGATCCTGTAGGCCCTCCATCAGCAAGGCCTGGCTCTGGGTGTGACCCGAGGTCCTGACTCATCTCTACTCTCATCCTGGTGACTAATGACTCTGGGCAAGGCAGAAGACTGTGTGGGGGACAAGAATCCTGGGTTCGACCTTGAACTTAAGAGGCTGCAAGCCCTGAGCAAAGTTACCGACAAGCCAGGGGTAACCCGAGCCAGCCCTTAGATGGAAACACTGGCCTGGTGGCTGGCCGGACTGCCAGCACTGGCATCCCCAGTGGATCCGAGCCTCCCGGCTCCATTTCACCAGCCTCTGTTCTGCACAGCCCTTTCTCTGGAGCAACAAAGCCTCTCCTGCTCATCAGGCCCTGAGAAAGGGCCAGACACTGGGCTAACTACTTTACACACGGTATCTTGTTTAATCTCCAACAAAGAGCAAGCCATGGGGGTTCATGCTGCATTCCAGGCAAGGAAACTGAGGTGGCTGTGGCACTCTTGACAAGCCTCTGATCCAGATTCTGGAACAAGGCCAGTATCTCACTGTTGTGCTGTTTAGCCACTGCAGTAGGGAGCACCTTAACATGCTCTGTGACATGTGAGGGGAGGCCGTGGCTTGTTATGATAGAAAGGAAAAGAGGGGATGAGGAGGACGGGGAGGATGGAGAGAATGGGGAGGACGGGGAGGATGGAGAGAATGGGGAGGACGGGGAGGATGAGGAGGACGAGGAGGATGGAGAGAATGGGGAGGACGGGGAGGATGGGGAGGACGGGGAGGACAGGGAGGATGGGGAGGACGGGGAGGAGGATCATCTGCAATCTGCTCATGTTTGAAGAAAAGTTTCACATATATTCAAATGCATGAAATGCAAGCAGTTAATTCACATACAGTGATTTTCATCTGTAACTTGAGACTTCATGAATGCAAAAATATTAAAAATCCAGAAGGCTCACTAAGCCTGGAAGCTGAGGCAAGAAGAGCCTAAGTTCAAGGCCAGCCCCACAAATTAGTAAGATTCTGTCTAAAAAGTTTAAAAATCTGAGGAGCAGGGCATGGTCCACCCCGATAGAACCTTTGTCTGGCAAGTAAGAGGTTCAATGCTCAGTACCAAAAACAAAGTAAAATTAAAAAGGCAAATTGTGTTCATCCGGGCCTGAGATTCATCAGTTTCAAACTTGGGCAGAAAAAAATCTCAATTTCCAATTCCTCTCTATCGCCCTCAGAAACGTTTGCACCACAAAAGACTGAAACCTTGAGTCAGTCAGTCTCCACTGAGCCACAAGCTTCCTGGAAGCCCCTTCAAGAGACGAGGATGACATCCCAGAGTGAGGCTCACAAAGGTGGGGGACACATCTCACCGCTACACAGCTAGTGGCAGGGCCAGGGTTGGAACCCAAAGGTCCATAGTTCTTCCAACCTGCTCCTACCTCCCTGGCACACCATCCAGGGTGAGGACTTGTAGCTAGCTAGATGCTCAGGGGCCAAGAGGATGACAAAGGCTCTATACAGCACTCCAGGGATGTAGAGGGTCAGGAAAACAGGGGCAATGACCTGAATGCCGGCGGCCTGGGCTCCACCCAGGCCAGGGATAAACCAGGGCAAGGCACTTACTTCCTTTCTGGAGTCTTTCCAGGACTCCCATCCAAGATCCCTGTGGAGCTAGGTCTCCCCCAGAGAGGAAACCTAACCCTTTTGCTTTCTCTTTCAGGGACCCCATCTCCCCACCAGATGTCAAGCTACCTGATCAAAGGCTTGGTTCAGGGTGCCCCATGACAGAAGCCCTGGGATGAGTTGGTGGGCCCCCAGCCCAAATCCAGCTGCCCTCCTCGACGACAGGAAAGAAACTCTTGGACGGTTCTTAAGGCTTGAAATAAAGTTTAAATATTACTTGGAAATTACTAAACAAATCAAATCACTGTTAAGTGGATGTCGTGGGCTTCCTCTAGACAATACGTTTAATGAAGATTATTGTCCTCCTGGTTATAGTTTGAGATTTGCATTTTATTATCAGAGAACCACTTATGCATTACTCCAGGATTTTCATTAGGTAAATAAATTTTTATGTGGATTTCATTATACTCCCTTGGCTGAAATTCTGATCACTTAACAGCAAGAATGCTGTTCCAACATCCTGTGTGTCAATCAGGATGTAACTGTTTCCTCGGGTTGTTGAAAAGTACTTTTTTAAAAAACCTGGTGTTAATGGGGAAAGGAAAAGGAACAGGGTGAGAACTCAGGGTGGATTTTGTGTCCAGTTCCTTTGCTGAAACACACCCTAGAAAGGAATTCTCTCTTTCAAAACACGTGTGTCCTTTTACACATACACTGTGTAGATTTATATAAGTCAGACACCATTTCCCTTTTTTGGTCACTTGGGGGTTACATGGATTTCACGGCACCAGAACCAGGGAGACTGAGGCACAGACCTGAAGAAGCAAGAGTTGAAAGAGACACGAATGGGAAGATTCAGGAAGGAAGGCAGTGGAGAGAAGCCTTCCTGGAACCTCAGCCATCAGCAGGAAAAAAAAAATCATTTCTAAGAAGTCTAATATGAAGCAATTAAGCTAATTGGAATCTAGACTGTACAGGGCGCCTCCGGAAACTGGAGACCAAGGGACTCTCCTTGCTGGAAACTCACACCTCGGTATGAATGAGTGAGGGAAGGAATGAATGAAGCAGCCTCACACAGACCCTCACCTCCAGCCCCAATCTCTCCAGCCCTGTGAGAAGACACAGGTGGTTCTGGGTAGCCCTTTCCTATTGGCTCTCAGAGTTTCACAGGAAATTGCCAAAAGAAGAAGGGAGGAAAAAAACCCTTCTGCTCATTATAAAGGGTTGTCCCATGCCAAAGTTGAGATGGGCCCCTGTTTATTATCACATCCCTCTCCAGTCCAGCCCAGAGAACCCAGTTGGACCTTCTGGATGGCTTCGGTGAATGAACACCACAGGGCAAACTCCCGAAATGGCCCAGGGAAAAATACAGCAGCAGAGCCCACACAAGAATTGCTCAGAAGAAAGAAACTGGGCCAGGCTCCATCCTGACAGAATCCTAACGTCCTGCCCAGCACTGGGGTTGAAATGTTGAGGTCCTAATGCCAGTGGAGCCCCTAAAAACCTGTTCGATTTGGAAGACACTGTTCTTCCATTGCTCAGTTTCTTGTCAATAACGCAAATGACAGCAACCACATGGCCTTGCTGGGTTGTGACTGCTAAAACAAATGAACCAACGAACCAAGAGTGTCTGGGTATGGGGCCAGCCAGGTGTGTAGAGGATCTCCATGGATCACCACTGAATGCTGTCTGTATAAGACCATGAGCCCACAAGCACTTGCCTTTTCACACAGCTACTTTAGCTGTAAACACCTACCAAAGGGGAACCTGGACTCCAATCTCAGTATCTTCAGGGCACAACGAAGTCTCCTTGATTCCCACCCAAGAGTAGACACCTGGGACTTTCCAGTAGGAAGCTAGCTGTACTTCTCTAGGATCTGTGGCCTTTTTAACAGTTGATTGATTGATTGATTGTGTGTGTGTGTGTGTGTGTGTGTGTGTGTGTGTGTGTGTGTGTGTTGAGACTAAGTTTCACTATATGGCCCAGGCTGGCCTTAAACTTTGAATCCTCCTGCCTTGGTCCCTCCAAGGCTGGGATCTGTGCCACCGGGCTCTGCTCTGCTGAGATCTTTGATAAGACAGTAGTGAAGAAAATAGGGATATGATAAATGAAGATGTCCAAAAGAAGGGGATAACAGTGTTCTTCCCAAAGAACAGAGGTGTCTTATTTTTGTTTATATTTGTGTGTGTTCCCATCGGCAAGTGAGTGAACACAGCAACTTTTGTTTTCCTTTGGAGATAAGGTTTGCCCAGGCTGGTCTTGTACTCTGAAACTCAAACTATCCTCCTGCCTCAGCTCTCCAAGAAGCTAGAACCATAAGTGCAAACCACTGTGCCCAGTTCCACACCAACATTTTAAAGTTTTTTCATTAAGGGGGAAGAGGACAAGCAGCTCTGTTTGCTTCCCAGCAGTCTGTGCGACCTGACCCACCCCTCCTCTTATCACTCCTTGTAGTGTGGCCACCTCGTCACCCAGCCTCAAACACTTGCTCGACAGCTCAACACTCTCCAGTTCACCCGATTTTTATCATAGCACCCCTTATCTTGTGCATTGTGTCCCCACCCCTAACAACCAGAGCTCCTGTGGTCCCAGGACCACCCTGTGTCATCTTTCACCATGGCACCAAGAACCTGATTCACCTGGTACTGGATAGACAAATGGAAGTCAATCCATCCTCCCTTTTACCAGATCAACCCCAAGAATCCCTTTTCCACACTCCTCTAGAAGGTCTTAGTCCATGGACAGAGGCGTGACAGACGTGTGAGCTCCGTGGACAACTCTCCCCGAAGGTGACTCAGGGACCCTCTCAAGTGAGGCTCAGCCGTTGCTGCTCAGAGTCTCACTTGTCCTCAAATACCTACTGTTGATCTTGGTAACCACCTACATGAATAGACCATTTGTTGCTAGAACATAATATTTTCCTTGGCTTTTTAGGCACCAGTCTGGCAAATGAGCATTTCCCCTGCCTAACCTTCTGAGGGCTTTATGTGAGTAGTTAATTAGAATTACACACACATGTTTATAAAAGTTTAAATAAGGCATAGTTCGAGTTTGTGAAAATATATGTAATTACTCACACCGACACTTCCCGCTGAAAAGAAAGGCAACATAGGCAAGACACTGGAAGGGCCAGCGGGTGGAGGAAGCCTCTGCCAGCTCCAACAATTCCACCTTGGGGGACAGCGCTGGAAGCCCCACCATCCAGCCTCTTGCTCATTATGCTAACGCTGCAGCCAACACATTGCAAAAAGGCCCTGGGTAGACACTGGGCTGCGGCAGTGACCCAATGCATATTTTTAAAAGGGCCCAACCTAGGGGCTGAGAAGAGAGCTCAGTGGCTAAGACCACTGGCTGCTCTTGCAGCAGACCCAGATTTAACTCTAAGCACCCATATGGCAGTTCCCAACTGTCCGTAACTCAAGTTCCACGGGATCCAACACCCTCATGCAGACATGCAGACAAAACACCAATGCGCGTGATATAAAAATAAAATCACAAAAATGTGCTTAAAACAAAAGGCCCACCCTAGCCCCAGGGGAGCCCTTTTCCTACACACAGGGAGACCCACTACTTGCTAAGTTGAGCAGAGATTTGAGCAGCCTGAGGACCCAAATGACCAGGGCTTTGTGGCAGGAGTTCTGCCTTTCAAGGCCCTTCCCCCCTCTGGGCTTCCTCTGATGACCCTGCCATCTACCTATGGTCCACACTCCTCTCTTCCTCTCCTAAGTTCCTAAAGAGTGGTTGCATCCCCTACATCCTGTGGGTGTGCCTGAATCCTCTTCAACTTCCAATGGTGAGCAGCCTGACCCTTCCCACCAGGAATTCCTAACAGCTACCAGATGACCTGCGTTAGACAGAGGTCTTAGCTGTTCCCATCACCTTTGTGCTGTCTCCAAAACCCTGCTGGCTCCCAGGGCCAGGCTGCTTACTCAGCAGCAGCAGGGAACCACATTGCTCTCCTGGGACAGGGACTGAGTCCTCCTCAACAATGGAAATTGCTGTCCTGGGGCACAGTGACCCAGCCAATATGGGCAAGGGTGAGATCCTGAAAGGCTAATCCATCAGTGCTGCCTGCAGGGTGCAGGCATAGATTGGCCAACCAAACATTCTCAGAGCTCCCCTCTGAGCACCACTGCATGCCCTGAGACAGGGGAGCCGCCCCCCCCCCCACTGGCCCTGCCACAATTCGGCCACTGTAAAGAGTCAATGGGTCCAGCAGCTCCGCGAGATTCCTCTTCCTCACAGAACAAAGAACAAAAGACTGGGGCCCTAGGGATCAGAACCCAGCAGATGATGCAGGGCATGGAGAAGGGTCTAGTACACTCAGGGTTTTTCACTCGGGGAAAATTTGAAAATGCCATGATATGCCAGGCACTTCAGAGTTCTTCCTCCTCCTCTGAGCATTCTCTTGAAGCTCAGGGACTTGGTCCAGGTGGTGCGAAGAGTCCAACAAGAGAGGAACCACGGCAAGTAAGACAAATCAATTCTGCTGAGAATAGCTCCTCTGCCATTAAGGAGAGAGAGGGAGGGAGAAGGGAGGGGGAGGAGGGGGAGGGGGGGGTGAGAGTCATGGCCCTTTCCTGCCCTGGCAAGCAAGGTGATCTGAAAAGCCTTACTGAGTGACCTGTGCGGAAAGGCTGTGACTCCAAAAGCTGGGAAGGGGGTCCTCCAGTCTAGGAAGAAAGCGCCACTGTTCATGTTAAGAAAGATGCACAGAGAAAGGATTGGGGCGGGGGTAGGGCAGAGCCCGAGACACTGAGATGGTATTCTCGAATTTTACATGCAAAAGTGCGTAGGCATTTGAGGTCCTTCCAGAACCTCCTCACTCACAGCCTTCCTACCTCCTTTATTCTTGCTGATCTAGCAGATTTTTGTTTGGATGTCCTCAGAGGCCACTAACTCCCAAATTGGCCTGTGGCTGGACTGGATTTTCACGGGATGCCATTCTCAGCGATAAGACACAAAGGAGGGGCTCTGGGGTCATTAGAAGAACCCCCCCACCTCCAAAGACACACCTTTGTCTGGGAATCCCTCTTCCCTGCACGTGGGATGTGTACTCTGGTACAACAGTAGACATTACCACAAAGAGACAAACCTGAGAACAAGGGCCCATGTATGTTGAGCAGAACGAAGCATTACCGTGAAAACCACCAGGGTCTAGGCCAGCAGAACTCAGTAGTGCGCCATAGGGACACTCCTCCAGGTCTCCTCCCGTTATAGCCAACAGCCTCTTAGTGCTTGGGCTGCTCGGAATTTGACTTACTGGTCTTGCTGCCTAAAGTACTCTGCCAGAATGGTACCACCCCTGTCAGCCAGCCAGTTCCTCCGGCAGCTTGTTCCAGCCCCTCTCCAGAGGATCTTTTCAGGATCTCTGTACTTTGGAGACCTTAGATCGTGGGCGAAATCTTACCCACAGCAAAGTACAGGTCATCAAGGCAGGGCGGAGAGGAGACTCCAGCTTAACACCTTAAAAAGCGCTCGACTCCAGGCTCCCGCCCGACAGAAGAGCTAAGAAAAGGTTCATAATGGAAGCTTCCTCTGCTTTCTATTTAACCTCCCTGGCAGTTGGAGAAACTGAAAACATGGCATAAGTGTTGAGAGGGTGGGCTCCAGAGGCGGGAAACCCAGGTTCAAATCCTAATATGTCCATCCATTTACCTGTTACAGGACCTCAAGTGCCAGAGCTTCAGTGTAGACATTCATAAAAGCAGGAGAATACCATGGAGAGAGAGCTATTGGGAAGATACCAGGAGACCACAGGATAAAAGAGCACAGGACCCGGACTAAGCAGATTTCCAACCAGTCATTCCACAGCAAGTACAGGGGTACCCATAAGGGGACATCAGAGCCCTCCAGCTATCCTGAGGTGCCTGGCTTCGCTGCTTCAGTTAAAGTGCAGGCTCCCTTAAATCAGCCAAGATCCAAGGACCTGGATGCTGAAGCATCCACGTGGATGTGCCAGGCCCGGTTCCTCCACCTCCGTCCTTGTCAAGCCATTTCTTAATGGTTGGGACTATTCTGGTCCAGCCAGATTTTCACTCAAGCAATTTCCAGTTGCTTTAGAATCACCTAACAAATATCACCCCAGTTGGGTCAACTGACCCATCCAGATTATGGTGCCCAAGTCTAGAGCACAGACTGAGACTATGACATGTTCTAAAATGAGCCAGTAAGTAATGTTCGAGAAAACGGAAGTGAGAATGAAGATGCGACCACTCAAAGTGACATCTTCCCCACATCGCCTCTCTTCCTCATACTAATTCATTATCAGGAGGTCCCTGAACCCACAGCCACTGGGGCAGAGACAAGGAGACATGAACCTGAAGGGACACAAAGAATTCAGCCACCAAAGGCAGGAGCAGATGTTCTGAGCCAGAGAGATGACTCAGTGGGTAAGAGTGATCACTCACTCGCTTGCCACCACACCTGGTGACAGAAGCCTATGTCATGGAAGGAAAGAACTGATTCCTACAGAGGTTTCCACAGGCTCACCATGGAATACACACGGGTGTGCAACACACACCACACTAAATAAAAGATAGATAGATAGATAGATAGATAGACAGACAGACAGATAGATAGACAAACAGATAGGTAGATAGATGTGGGTTTTTTCTTTCCTTTTCTTTTCTTTTTTTTTTTTTTCCTTCAAACAAAAAAACCCCAAGTTTCACAGGAAATTTCTACAGAGAGATAATCTGTTGCTCAGGCAAGAGGCTACAGTCAGCAGACAGCTATGCCCTCCCCACAAGCCTGGTCCCCTCCCTCCCCACAAGCCTCAGGACCCTTGCCAAGCAGGAAAGTGGGTCTCATGGTCCGGGGACCAGGTCCATCCACTAGGTCCTAGAAAAAGAAGCCACGGACTGGAGAGATAATTCAGCGGTTAAGAGCACTGACTGCTCTTCTGAAGGTCCTAAGTTCAAATCCCAGCAACCACATGATGGCTCACAACCATCTGTAACAAGATCTGACCCCTTCTTCTGTAAAGACAACTACATTGTAGATATAATAATAATAATAAGTAAGTCTTTAAAAAAGAAAAAGAAAAAGAAGCTACAATTATCATCAGCTTTTCCCATGCTGGTTTCTTTCTTCCAGAGACAGTGCAGGAGCTAGAAAGATGTCTGAGCGATTTAGAGTACTTGCTCTCTTGTACAGGGTAGGGCTCAATTCTGTATGATGGTTCACAGCCATCCACAACTTTAGTTCCAGAGGATCCAAGGCCCTTTCTGTATTCTGGGGGCACCAGGCACACACATGGTACACATACATACATATAGGCAAAATACTCATACACATAAAATAGATTTTAAAATTTTTTAAAAGAGAAAAGATAGTGCAAGCCAATCAGGATAGCTATGAGCAGGTGGTTGGCGTGCACCTGTAACCTCTGCCCCTGCATGTCTCAAAAAAAAATTAAAATTAAAAATTAGAAAATCCGTGGGCGACCCTCATGCTCAGGCCTCCAGTCTGCATCCTGCATCTAAGAGATGGGAGGGCAGGGTTCAATCATAGCCCAAGTCCATAAACAACTCAGGAGGCAGAGGATAAAGGATTACAAATTCAAGTATAACCTGGCTACAGAGCAAGGTCATTTCAAAAACTCTAAACCTGGGCAGTGGTGGTGCACACCTTTAATCCCAGCATTCAGGAGGCAGTGGCAGGTGGATCTCTGTGAGTTCAAGGCCAGCCTGAACTACAGAGCAAGTTCCAGGACAGCCGAGGTTACACAGAGAAACCCTGACTCGGAAAGAAAAAAAACAAAAACAAAGAACTGTACATACACACACAGACACATACCATACATATACCCACATTCACATATATCACATACACATATACACATACCACATATACACACACCACACATATACACATACTATATACAGATAGACACACATACCACACACAAACAGTTTCTTCTTCAACCTCTAATCGAAAGTCAGGGAGGACTGGAAGAAGGAGGGGACCTCCAATGTGCACCTACCCCCTGGTTTAGCTGCACGGGGGGGCGGGGGGGGGGCACCCAGTCACTAGACCAGTTCAGCATCACAAGCTCCATCCATCAGCAACACCCACAACCCAGGACTCCAGCCAGGGTCAGCCCTGGGCTCCTCAGAGAAACCCTGAAACACTATGGTTTTCTCCAGGAGTCTGAACTTCATCCCCAAACAGGATACATTTACATATGGGAAGAAAGGCCTGTGCATGCAGCCAGGACGCAGACCCAGGTATTTATACAGTTTCATAAACTGCGGGTGATTATTCTGTTTCATAAGAACAATCGCTATGCAAATGAAACCTCCAGCTAATACAAACAGGGCTGTTAAACTCACTTGCCAATGTTTATGAAAAGAACCCCAGCCTGGCCCTGACCAAGCATGCTAAGAAAATGTTTAATCACAAGACACATTTGAGTGAGGAAATTAGGCAAATAAGAAAAGATGGCCTGAGTTCATTCCCAGAGCCCCTTCCCACCTCCCAGTCCTGCTTTATTCAGCAAGACAATGATGGCCAAATGAAAAGGTTCCCAGAGGAAGGACGGTGTCAAGGCTCCAGGAAGGAAAAAAAAAAAGACAGGGCAGACTGGGGGGAAGAGGTACCTCACAAATTTTAACAGCCCCTCGAGACCTCCCATCTATTCACACTTGCATTTGAGTAGGGTGGCAGGAAGGGTGGAGGGGACAATGTGCAAGAGGCTCATGAGCATAGTGCAGGAAATTCCTGGCTGCTCCTACCCATGCCCAGCACTGAAAGCAGATCCCAATACCTCCTGCATGCCCAGGCTGTGTCCACCAAGGGAGCCACCAGGCTGGGGTCAGACATCAAACCTCAAGAAAAGGCCTCAATATAAGCAGTCCCAGCCTTGTCTGGCTAGTACTTGGCCTTCCTACGACCCATCATAGAGCAAAATGGCACCCAGTCAATGAACTAGGAAGAGTCCCAAAGGTGTCAGAAGCCACATCCTCAGAGTCATGCCACTGCAGCTGAGGAGTCCATGTAGATCAGGTGTTGGAGAGACCACAGAATGTGAGAGAATTAGTCCAGGTGTCAGGGCATAAATCCCTGTAGGATGGCCTCCCCTTTAAAACAGATATTAGAAATCATGCCCCCTATGCAGCAAGACCTAAGCGTGTGGTGGTGTGCAGTCCTTGGGACTTGAATCTGCTTAGTCAAGGTTAGCTATGAGCTCTGACTCCCTCACTATACTGAAGAGGCCCTGAGGGGGCTAACGGAGTTCCCTAGGTCTCACGGGTTAATAGCACACATAAGACAATCCCAGGTCAAGCTTCTCCAATAGAGATAAAGGGGAAGGATAGGTAGAAACTGCCCTTGCCCTGTAGCTCCTCCCGGAAGTGCTCCTCAAGGAGGCAGTGGTGGGAGGGACCTCTACAGCCATTGCTCCCTGGGGCTGGGGGAAACCAGAGCTGTGTCCTGGCAGGGCCTCCCAGGGGCCCGGGCAGGGGCAGCTGTCCAGAACTGTCTGTCCAAGGAGGGGGCAGGGAGGCTGCCACACGGAGCTCGCCGTGTGCCAGTCCCTGGGGCCAGGCCGGCTCAGCCTGCTGGCTCCATCCAGAGCCCGCCCCAAGGGATGCTGGGGGAGGCAGCCAGGATCAGAGCCGCCGGCTGCGCATTCCCCTCCCCCAGCAACAGGGGACTAAAGTGGGTCAAGGAGGAAGGAGGGGGCCCAGGAGGGCTGGGGGAGGGGGCCGAAGAGCTCGTGAAGGCACCCAGGGGGAGGGAACCAGGGGAGGATGCTTGGAAAAGCAAAACCATGTGTGCAGTAGGCCTTGGGGGGCCAGGCAGAGTGGCTGAACGGCTGCAGAAGACATGAGGGTTGTCAAAATCGCTTCAGAATTAACTGCAGGGGTGGGGGAGGCCTTCATTTGGACCCTCCCCCAGGTTGGTCCTTCCCTTTACCCCACCCATTGGCCTTGGAGGCTCCTTTCCCATCTCTTAGAGCCCACCCTCCAGTCCACACGGAGCAGCCGGTTGGCTCAGAGCAGGAGGTGTGCCCAGCTGGGGCCCAGCTGTCCCGCCAGGAGGCTGGGCTCCTGGGGTAGGGAGCAAAAATGTCGCGCAGCCCATGCTGGGCCCTAGTTCAGCAGAACTGTGGCTGTGTCAGGCCAAGTCAGCCACAGCTCACCAGCGAGAAGATTGGAGTGGGCCCCTGTCCCCAAGAGGCATCCTTAGGGAGCCCGGTGAAAAAGGAAAGGGAGGGAGGCAGGAAACGCCGCCCAAGCTGCTCCCCACCCAGGAGGGGCAACCAGATTCCAGGGTCCTCAGGGGGACACAGTTTGATCCAGGGAGACACCAGCGAGTGGTAGGTCTCCACCCATGACTGGTCCAGCTCTGTCACCAGTTTCTTTAGAAGCTCCCCAACTCATGGCCACAAAAAAAAAAAAAAAGGAAGCATCTACCCACCCAGGCAACTCGATACGGTCCAGAAACCTCCAGGGTGCCTGAGTTCCAGGAAGCTAAGCAAGGAGGGGGTGGGTGTGGGGCAGAGAATATAGAAGGGGTTCAGTGTCCTGTTGTGGGAGTGTATCCAGGGCTCCAGGCTTTTGTAGGGGATGGGGTAAGAAAGTCAAGGGGACAAAGACTTAGAGCAACCTGACACAGCAGGCACCATGGAGAGGCATGCACCCATGGGGTAGTGGGGGTTGGAGGGGGGGTGGCAGGAAACATGAAGCAGGCTTACAGACCAACCCCTGGGGCTTAGGAGGCAGTTCAAGCAAACACCTTACTTTGTATCCCCAGCAAGCCACCCGCCCCCCCCCACACACACACCCCAACAATCACTTCCGGGATTCCCGATAATCCAGAAAGACTTCCCAAAGCCTGGAGGAGTGGGGTGGGAGAAGTCACAGGAGAAAGGAAGACTCCTACCCTGAGTACACTAACCCTGATCTCACAGAACAGAAGAGCTGGCCTCGGGTATCACCAGGTTCTCAAAACACTAGGAAGCAAGCACAGCCTGCTTCACCAACCTCTCAGCGGTCAGTGGGACACCCTGGCAGTCTTCCCTTCTCTAACCTGTCCAAATTGCGCATGCTCCCAACTAGAGCCTCAGGTGTGGACCCAGCCCAGAAGCAGGGAAGGGATAAAGACGACCACCATCCTCAGGGAGACGGTGTCTGTCACCAGCTCAGCTCGGAGTCGAACTTTTTCTTTTCTCCTCACTGGCCCACTCGGACCTCCTGGGGAAAAGCTAGGTTGACGCTGACTCACCAGGTATGCAGAAAGCAGCCCACAATCGCTTCTCGGCCTTTTGGCTAAGATCAAGTGTAGAAAGCAGCCCACGAGTGTCTCTAGCCGACCCCATTGCATCTAGCCACTATGTCCTTGAACACTAGGCATTTCCTCAACTCCTGAAGCCAGGGAAACAGATTGGTACCAACCTGACAGAACTACTGAATCATGAAAGGCATATATAGCAGTCATTTTGAAAATGGTACACAGTAAGCCTCAAAAAAAAAAAAAGGAAAAGAAAAATTGATAAACACCTGTCCCTTCTGCTACCTCTTACTCATTGGCCAAACCTCCCAGGTGGACTCTCTGAAAAAAATAAAGCAGGACCAGATACACAGGGAGATGGGGACAAGCTCAGCCTCACCCAGCACACCCGAGTGAAAAATGAGTTCAGGAAACCCAGGCCAGGGCAGGCCTCCACATTTTCCCCTGGAGAACGTGGAGAGCCAGCCAGTGAAGAGGACAGGACATTCGGAATAAAACCCCGGGAGACACCCAAACAGATTGAACTGTGGACACAAGTGGGCAGCTGGCTTCTCACGGATCCAGGATGGGGGATGGGAGCAGCTTGGCCTGGCTAGGCAGACTCAGGGACCAGCAGCAATGCTGGAGTGTCAGAATGTTCCCTCCGTCCTCAGCCCTAACAGTGTGCACAGGGTCATAGACCCCAGAAAGTTTCTTGCACATTGGAAATAAACAGCCCAACTCACTGTAGCAAATGGCCCTGATACTCCTGAGCTTAGAACAAGGCCTATAGCTTCTGTGAACCCCTTTCTCATTTGGCACAGCAGAAGGGACCTCCCTGGGTGTGTGGAGGTGCCATGTGAACTTCAAGAATGACACAAGTCGCAGAGGTCGTATAAACCTATGTGTCTTTCAGAGCTGGGCATGGTGGTACAGAGCTATTCTACCTAATCTGGGTCTGCTCAAGGCTGGGCAGGGTGACTTAGATTAATTTAAAAATAGAGATAAGAGGGATTAGAGAAATGACTTGATGGTCAAGAACACTGGCTGCTCTTCCAGGGGACCTGAGTTCAATTCCTAGCACCCACGTGGCATCTCACAACCATCTGTAACTCCAGTTTCAGAGGATCTGAGGCTATCCTCTGGCCTCTATGAGGACCAAACACATATGTGGTATTCTGACATATATGCAGACAAGACACCCATATACATAAAATAAATAAATGAAGAAATAAATAAAGAACTAAAGAGATGGCTCAGTGGTTAATAGCACTGGCTGCTTTTCCAGAAGGCCTGGATTCAATTCCCAGCACCTACATGGCAACTCACAATTGTCTGTAACTCCAGTTCCAGGGGATCTGGCATCCTCACACAAACATACACACAGGGGAAACACCAATACACATAAAATAAAAATAAATCTATCACTTAAAAAATAAAGATAATCAAGTAAAGAGTAGGGAACAGAACTTGGTATTGGAATACTTGCCTAACATGTGTGAATCACTGGGTTCAATATTCAGTACCCCCAGAATTAAAAAAAAAAAAAAATTAAGAAGAGGGCTTTTAAAAATCAAGGCCTGGGGCTGGAGAGATGGCTCAGTGGTTAAGAGGTCCTGAGTTCAATTCCCAGCAACCACATGGTGGCTCACAGCTATCTGTAATGGGATCTGATGCCCTCTTCTGGTGTGTCTGAAGACAGCAACAATGTACTCACAAACATAAAATAAATCTTTAAAAAATAAATAGATATCTAGATAGATGTATGTGTATATGTATTTGTATCAAGGCCCAAGGAATAGCTAAATGGCTTGCCAGGTAAGAAGACTTGCCACCAAACTGGTGATCAGAGCTCAATCCCTGGAACCGTCATGGTGGAAGGAGAAAATAGTCCCCTGCAAATTGTCCTCTGGTCTATATACATATACGCTAAGACATTTGCACAGCCACACATAGACATCACACAAAATAAATAAATGCAAAGACCAAAGCTCAGACAGCCATCCTGGGGACTTTCCAGAAGGGACCATGCTCTGTACTGTGTGCACACACCAGCAGACTACCCAACGGTGCCACCCCATACCCAGAGGACTTTTCTACTATTCTACATTCCTCTACTATCCACTATGCTCTGATCTCAAAGAAAGCCATCCAGACTCTTCCCGGTCCCCCCAGACATACACACCCCACATTCCCACAGATGTTGTTCTATCGGATTCTCAAGGGTGAAGAGGACGACTTTTGCTTCTCCTTCTATCATAGCAGGGCTGGACCCAGGCAAAGGAAGGCAGCCCTGGGGTCAAAGACAAAGAAGGCTGTCTACTTTCCTCTGTGCTTCTCTCCCATCTTCCCATGTCAGCTACATCCCCTCACCTCTTCTGGAATGTCCTCCCAGAGGTGCGGAAGTCAGATAAGCAGAGCAGGTTCCCGGTGAGAATCAGCCATTGGCAATATGTACTCTGTCTATCTTACTCTGAAGTCCACTGTTAGCTCCCTGACGGCAGGTACCCAGAATGCCTCGAAACGGCCATCCAGCTCAGGCAGTACCAGCCATCTACTGAATGAGTGGGGAGAGAGTTTTAAGAGGCAAACCAAACTAGGTGACTTGGATCTGTCTGTAGGTCTTCTGCCTGTAATTTCTTAGACAAATGCATTCAAGGGCTGGGGATGGAGTTCATCAGGTAGCGCTTGCTTAGCATGCGCAAATACAGAGCTTGGATCTCTGACATCCCATAAACGAGGTGTGTTGGTATCTGTTGGTAATCACGGCATTCAGAGGGTAGAGGGCAGGAGGACCAGAAAATCAAGATTATCCTCAGCTATAATACAGGTTCTAGGCCAATCTAAAATACAGGAGACCCTATCTTGAATGAATGAATGAATGAATGAATGAATGAATGAATAAATAAGAGAAACCAACCCAGGAGACCCTATCTTGAATGAATAGATAGATAGATAGATAGATAGATAGATAGATAGATAGATAGATAGATAGATAAAGAGAAACCAACCCATGCCCATAGGCCAAGCCTATCTAAGTATTCCTGGCATACCGCAGAGACACCGTGTAGTTCTGAGGTCTCCAAGCTTGTGTTCAAATAGTAACTAGTTCTACCTGTCCAGCGTTGGGTCATTGACTTTACATCCCTGTGCTTCAGCTCCCCCACCCCCGTAACCCACGAGTGATCACAGTACCTGCCCATAGGTGTCTGTAAAGCTTGAATTGGTGTGACGTGCTCAGAACAGCCCTGGCCCCTAGGAAGCAAGCAATGGAGGGCACTGGTTGTGTTACAGTGCATAGACCAAGCTGCAGCCTCTGACCTCCTTAAGCCCCGCCCCAAAGCTGGGGGCCAATCCGAGCTCCGGGACCCCAAGGCTCCCTAAGGTGCACATCTGGCCAGCGGGCTGCAGCCCACCACCTACCACCGCCCGGCACCCTGCAGGAGTCGCGACGCCGCCCCCGCCGGGCCTGGGTCTCTGAGGCCTGAGGGCGCCGGGATCGACTGAGTGGCGGGGGCCACCCGGCGACGCGCGAGCGGCGCAACCCGTGCCTTCCCAGCCAGTCCCCCGCCGCGGCCGCTTTGTGCCAAGTCCAGGCCCTGAGTTACTGCGTCGCAGCCATGGAGCCCTCAGCACGGGTGGGGGGCAGCCGGCGCGTTCCCAGGACGGCGCCTCAAAGGAGTCCCAGGACCGCCTCCATGGGCAGGAGGGTGGGGACCCCGAAAGGGCCACGTTCCCAAGGCCACCAGGCTCTCGCAGGTCACGAAGCAGAAAGGGCCCCGGAGCCGCGGCCTGGCTTCACCTACCCTTTTCCCATCCCCCACCTCACCGTCTCCACCCCTCCTTTCCCCCAACTGCGTTCCTACTCTCATTTCTTGCCCTATCCATCTATGACCTCTTCCTTTTTAAGTATTGCCTCACTGTCTTCCTGTCCCTGCTCTGGTGACCCTGCATCCAGATCTCTGAGACAAGTCCATAGACAGGCTGCAGTAGGCCCAACTCTCCATCTCTTGTCCTGTAAATCTCTGGTGTCCCCAACCCAAGGTGCCTCCCTCATCAACACCACACCTCAGGTCACACAGCATGGCCTGGGAAGGGCCAGGTTCTGGGCCGGGCCTCTGAGGAGACAGAGGAGCCTCCTGGCCTCATTTCCCCATCTGTCAAATAAGTCTGGAATGTGAGTGCACCGCCAGGTGCTGGGGACAATGCAGAGACCAGACAGAGGAGGCACCCTGCGGGAGGGTTCTCACAGAGACAGGTCATGGCCTGAGGCCTCCCATCAGGCTGATATACTGAGAGAGCTGTGAGTCTGTGGTGGGGGTGGAAGGATGTGGCATTTTGGTTCCTGGGGCAAGAATGAGGCTCAAGAATTCTAAGCCTTTGCTGGTAGACAGCCCTAGTTGAGCTGACCCATCACCCAGGGAGTCTCTCTGGGGCCTGGATTGCACCAGAAAAGCCAAAAGGAACTGAGCCAGTGGGGGTGGGGGTGCATGTAGTAAGAGGGGAGGAAACTCAGGGATACCCTGCCACCTCCCACAAACTCCCCAGCCCCGTGGAAGCAAAACCCTTCGGGCCCCCTCCCATCAGAAACTTCTGTTAATTGGATACACATGCCCTCCAGAATGGTCCTATCCAGATAGCTTCTCCTCACCATTCCCTTCTGAACAGGAATTGTGTTATTAACTGGTATATTTACAGAAGCCTCTCTCTCCAACTACGGTGAACTTACAGGTGCACCTGTCGCTAGAGCCTTGGCATAGAGTACTTGCTCAGTAAACACATGGGATGCATGAATGAGAAAGTGAACAACCAACCAACAGCTGTGGACCTTGAAAGCCTTGAAACTCAAGCTGAGGTGAGAGGATCCAGCCACAAGGGATGTAGGGCTCATCACAAACCATGAGGCTCTCTGAGAGACTCTCACATGAGCATTTTAAAGGATCAGAGAAACCCTAAAGGTTTAAGAAAGTTGGAACTCTGCTTAATCCAGTGTTGTCAAGTGCATCTGGTCACAGGAGACATCATACCACTCTCAAACCACGATTTTATAAACAGTCAACGGACTTTAAGAGAGACAGACTTGTCTGTTTGTGTTTACCATAGGACGGAGCTGGGCACACAGGAAGTACTCCTGAATACCTAAATGATGGAAACAGAGAAGCCACACACAAAGCCCACCACTGCTGTGATCAGCCTTTTCCCCGGGAGGCTAGCATCCAAGGCCAACTCACACATGTGCATGCCTTGACTCCAACACACAGGTACAAAGATAGAGACACACTTGAGGAGACATTCACACACAGGCACACAGACCCACAAGAGTGCACAGATCTGTGTGCACAGGCACATGAAGCCCATGTGGCAATGCCCTGCTCTCCCAACAGTCGTTTCCTATGGCTGGCCAGTGACCAAAAAGAAATAATCTACAGGGGGGATGGAGAAGACAAGCCGTGAGCAGCGCAGCAAGTTCCCAGGATGCCCTTGCTCTTCCCTCGGACACAACCCTGTCACAAGGTCACTGCATAACCTTGAACACCTGACCTGCAGCTCTCTGAGCACTTCAGACCACCCTCAGGAGAAGGGTGCTCAGCCTAGGAGTCCTGATTAAGAATCACTATTGCCAGGCAGTGGTGGCACACACCTTCAATCCAGCGGCACTCGGGAGGCAGAGTCAGGTAGTCAGGGTTTAAGGCCAGCCTGGTCTACAAGGCAAGATCCAAGACAGAGAAAAAACTCTTGTCCTTAAAAACAAAAACAAAACAAGGAATCGTTATTGTTCAGAAAAAAAAACTAGGCCAAGATCATCTAGACAGTGAAAGTGAGCACTAGGTTCAAGGACATCCACTGCCTGTAACATCACAGACTGTGCCTACATGTAAGCACTCATTAGATGTTAACTACTCCTGCTGATCCCATCCTCCAAATGAGATGGACTCTGCCCATTCCCTTAGCAAAGGAATTCCATCCATCTACCCCACCACAGCCCAAGGCCTGTGCCTCTCTCTCCCTTGGCTGTCCCGTGTCTCATCCGGCACTCAGAGATTCAGATTTTACCAGCATGGATTCCTCTTGGTTCCCTCTGAATCTTCCTTTGAACCAGGCTGGGTCTCACCTAGGTCGGATGCTCAGGATGTACGAGGATGAATGGATGTATGAGAAAGAGGGGGAAAGGGTACCCCAGCAGTGCCCATCAGCACGAGAAACTTCCCTAATGAAATGTGGATAAAAACAATGTGTGATTTCTTGGCAAAAGAAAAACAAAACAAAGAGAGAAGAAAAAAAAAAAAAAAAAAAAAAGCACTGCTCGAGTTAAGGATGAGGTGAAATCCGCCTTCACACACTAGATAATGGTGGGTGAGCTGGTGTGAGGTCTACAAGTCAGTTTGGAAATAGCTACACAACTGTTCAAGGAAATACTCCTCGACCGACAATCCCACCTCTAGAGATCAACACTAAGAAACGCTCAAACAAGAACACAAAACTCCGCAAGTGAGGATGCTCCGCATCAGTGTAACAACAAAACACAGGAGCTGATTGCATATCCACCAACAGAGGACTGTACAGAAATTCCAGTGCCTTCTGGCTGTGAATGTGGAGATCTACAACACCCTCATGGTAGTAACTTCCATGCTAACGGGCTTTAGCCCTGGTGCTACATTCCATTTACAGAAAGCTTCAAAAGGAAAACTAACCTGAAACCTAATCTTCAAAAATTCTGCACTACGGTCCAGGTCATGTTACTACTTCAGGTGTCTAAGAGAAAACTGTACAACCAAGACTGGAACCACTGCTATGTGAGAATACTAAATGAGAGGCAATACAGTCAGGGGGCATATGATACTCTCTGTGTTCATGTGTAGCTGTTACATACACATGCACTCTTGAAAAAATCTAGGTATAAAGATGACAACCACTGTCACTAGGAAGAAATAGAATTAAGTTATTTTAAGATTCAGAAATATTGGGCTAGAGAGATGACTCCGTGGTTAAGAGCACTGGCTGCTCTTCCCGAGGTTCAATTCCCAGTACCACATGGCAGCTCGCAACTGTCTATAACTCCTGTTCAGGGGGGATCCAAACACCCTTACACAGGCATGTATGCAGTTAAAACACCAACGTATATAAACTATCTCATTTGTTTGTTTGTTTCTTTGTTTGAGACAGGGTCTCTGTATAACCAACCCAGGCTTTCCTGGAACTCACTCTGTAGACCAGGCTGGCCTCGAAATCACAATCTCCACCCCTGCCTCCAGAATGCCAGAATTAAAGGCATGTGCTGCCGCCCAGCTCAGAAATCATTTACTTTCTCTTAAGATGTGAGCACACCCAGTCCAAAGGCAGCATTCTACAAAGGTGTGAAAGCAGGGCTGAGCTCTGCTCCTACAGAGCCAGGGGCTTCCGCAGCCCTTGAGAAAGCAGATTGTCTGTTACTTTCAGGGCTGCCAGTGTAATTATAAAGCTAATGACCACTGGCTCGGGCTCTGGAGCTGGCTAAGACTTATGCACAAATCCTAGCTGTTCTGAATGACCTTGGCCAGGGCATTTCAGTGCCACAGTTTACAGGTCTCCAGAACACAAAGTCAATCAAGAATCGTGTGGAGGTACAAGAGGGATGAGATTGTACAGCGTTGACCCCACACATGCCCTCCCCGTGGCTCTGGATGGACACATGTATGACCTGGTCATTCTCCACCTTCATCAGCCCTGGATGAAAAAAGTACCCAGAGAACCAGCTTCCGGGATGCTTAGCCAAGCCTTAGGGCCAAATGCGTCTATACAGCTGGCACATCGACCCCACAAGCTCTAAGATTCTTGGGCATCTCAAGATGTTCACACAGCTGTCAAGTCCTATTCCAGCCTCTCTTGTCTCCCACATTCCTCAGCCTCCAAGAGGGCAAGAGAGCAGGCAGGACAGGACCAGCTGCGCACTGCAGAATTCCCTAGAACAACTCCTTTGGATTCATCACTACCAACCCACTCATTCTCCCTTGTTTTACTTTTATGAATCAAAAACTCTACCTAGGCTGCATGCAATGGCACAGACCTGTCACCCCAGCACTCTGGAGGCTGAAGCACAAAGATCTCAAGTTCCAGATCAGCCTGGCTGGCTACAGAGCAAAACTGTCACCAAAACAAGCAAAGTCAACCAATCAAATGAACAGAAAACTATAGAGCTGAGGATGTAGCTCAGTTTACAGCATCCATCTAACACACACAAGGCCCTGGGTCCAAGGTTCTGGTTTCAATTCTACTTCATAGCATACAGTAACAACCCAACCAATCCTATCCCCTTCTACAGACAGGAAACAGGCACAAACAAGAACCTGTCTTGCCTGAGGCCTCAGAGTATACTCTCTCTAACCTTCCTCATCCCCATGATGGATGCCAGGTTTACCTTCAGGAAAGGAGGATCTTTCTTTTCTGTTCTAGATAACTAATAGGCCACCAGGCTATTACTGTTCATAGTCTCCTTCCCACCTCTGTTTCAGCCCCGCCCCTCACTCCTACCACTGCTCCAGAGGCAAACCCTAAAGACAAGGAACGTCTGTAGGCCCCCAGTGGTACTGCACTATAGAGAGCCCCGGCTAGCCCCAAACCACCCAGGCATCTCCAGTGTGACCCCTGGAGTTTTGTGGCACTTCACTGGAGGCAGCATGAGATGTATGTTCAGTCAGGGGCTCTGCTTTACCACTTAAAATTATTTTATTTTTTCTCATGCTAAGCTATCGTTTCTAAGGCGTGCAGATCAAGAGACAGTGGCGACAGTGGAGCAAGAATGGAGGGGAGACGGCACCAGCCACCCCCAGCTTCAACAGGCAGAAGCCTCACAGCCCTCACTGAAACAGAGGCTGGGAAGGTAGGGAGGAAGCAGGACCTGCCTCAGATATGGGTACTGCCATGAAGTCCCACTCAGGCCTCAAGACGGTATTTACGCCTGCAGCCTACCCTCATTTGCTCCCTCAGCCCCTGGTTAATGCATTTGCACATCTCCCACACACTTATCCAACGCACACCCATTGTTCACCCACTCATATGCACTCCACCAACCACCACCATATTTGCTCAGTCAGAGGTTTTTAGACCCACAACCCAGGCAAGGAGATGAAGATCATGCAAGAGTATGGAGTCCCAGATACCCAACAGTGTGTCCACACTTCAGTGAATTCTCTCACTTGAAGAACACAGATGCTACCATCTCTCAAAAGAACTGGCTTCTAAGGACTGTAGACTATAGCCCTAGGAAGCAGAACCAAGACTACCACAAGTAAGTCAGAGAGACAGCTCTACAGTTGTAATCCAACACACAGATGTACAGAGATGTACACAGATGTCCAGAGGTTTCCCTGAGAGCGTAAGTGCATCGGCCCAGGCTGGATGAGACAAAGGATGCCAGAAACATGGAAGATGAGCTTGAATCCAAGGTTGCTCGTCATCCACTGACTTTCAGGATGGAGGGACCCAATGGTAAAACGGGAAAGGCCTAGCTGGCTGACTCCTCCAGGAGGGCTAACAGAGCATCTGTAGAGGCTAACCTGGGGCACTGCTGACAGTATCTCAGAGGCACAGCACTCTGCAGCCTCCAGAGCCCCCTCTTTCCGTCTGTCTCTACTGGGACTCTGCGCTCCTCCTGTACCCTCTCTCTCTGGAGAACCCCTAAAGCTGATGATTGCCTCTCCTCTCCCTAAGTGCCAACCTGTTGTCCTTGGGGGTTAGGGACAGAGTTCTATCTCCTGCTCAGAAACCAGAAACATCTTGGTAGCTGCAAGGTCCCATAGCACCTTCGCCAAGGGTCTAACCTGGATGTGGCGAGCACCCTGCCCAGCTGTCTTACCTAACCATTCCCCATCCCTTCACCAAACCCAGATGGTAATCACTCTGCCTTCATGCAGGTAAAAGTGGATACAGCAGGAGGCAGAGAAGCAGTATGTCTTCTCTAACTAGGAGCAACAGAAGTAAAATAAACCTCAGAAAGGGACAGGAATGTCAGGGTTACACAAAATAATGCCATCCAGGTAACTGACAGGCAAATCTCAATTACAGGAAAGGCAGGGGTAGAAAATGTCCTCCACTCCCACCAGGAGACTAACAAATGGCTCTGCACCAACACCCACACCTATGTGCCCACATTGGGACTTTTAAGGAGTAAGTCAAAGCAGCCATTCCATAGAGCTGTTTCTTCTTTCTCAGGGGAGCCAACCCGGAGAGATCAGGTTGAAAAGACAAGTGTCTTAGTCAGGGTTTCTATTTCTGCACAAACATCTTGACCAAGAAGCAAGTTAGGGAGGAAAGGGTTTATTCAGTTTACACTTCCACATTGCTGTTCACCACCAAAGGAAGTCAGGACTGGAACTCAAGCAGGTCAGGAAACAAGAAGTGATGCAGACGCCATGGAGGGATGTTACTTACTGGCTCACTTCCCCTGGCTTGTTCAGCCTGCTTTCTTATAGAACCCAAGGCTACCAGCCCAGGGATGGCACTACCCACAAAGGACCCTCCCACCCTTGATCACTAATTGAGAAAATGTCTTACAACTGGATCTCTTGGAGGAATTTCCTCAACTGAAGCTCCTTTCTCTGTGATAACTCCAGCCCATGTCAAGTTGACACACAAAACCAGCCAGTACAACACGGAAGGGCTGGCTGGGTCCTAGCAGGCTCTGGGATCTGGCTACCTAGGCTCCTGGTCTAGGCAGACTCAGCCAGGATCCACCTCCAGAAGTGTGGTATCCCTGAGGACAGGGCAAGTGCTCCAATGGTGGCCTGACAATGGCCACCAGATCACTCAGACACTCCCGAGCCAGCACTATGGTGCCTTCTAGACTACAGACCCCCAAGCCACACCACTAGAGCTGTATACAGGAGGATGACAGAGATGGCCAAAAACACCTGTACTGCATGCTTTCCAGCCACTTACCATGTATTTTTCATGGTAAACTTTACTGATTTTACAGTTTTATAACCTCTCCCAAATCACGTCTGTTTGTTTGGGGTTGGGGCACCAAGGCGCACGTAGGTGCAAATCAGAAGACAACTTGCCAAAGCTGGTTCTTGCTGTCCACTGTGTGAGTCCCAGGGGTTGAGCTCAGGTGGTCAGGTTTGGTAGAAAGTTCCTTTACCCACTGAGCCGTCTCACCAGCCCTAGTTTACAATCCTTTAAACCCTTCTCAGAGCAGTCAGGTGAACCTTCCCAGCCTGGCCCACTATCTGCAATCTTTCTTGCTTTCTTTTGTAAACAGGGTCTTACTGTGTTTTCCCAGGTGCCTCAAACTTGCTCTGTGAGCCAGGCTCACCTAGAATTCAAAGAAATCCTCCTGCCCCCGCCTCCAGGCATGGAAGGTGTGGGACACTAACTTGTAATTTTTTTTAAGGCTTATTTATTTATTTTATGTATATGAGTACACTATTGCTCTCTTCAGTCACACCAGAAGAGGGCATCAGATTCCATTACAGATGGTTGTGAGCCACCATGTGGTTGCTGGGAATTGAACTCAGGACCTCGACCTCGGGAAGAGCAGTCAGTGCTCTTAACCACTGAGCCATCTCTCCAGCCAGTTTTACTCACACAATAGTAGAGAAGTTAGGCTCAGCCCCAGGCCACTGTTTCTCTTACTGTCCCCACACAATACCTCAGTCTAGCAGGAGGAACTTCCAAAACAATAAACTCTTAGAAGTTCCACAGTCCAGGGAAAGCCTTTCACTTAGTGCTCTCTCAGAATGAACCCTCAAGGGACACAGGAGCATTTCATACATTCCTCTTCTCTCTCTCTCTCTCTCTCTCTCTCTCTCTCTCTCTCTTTCTCTCTCTCCTCTCTCTGTCTCTTTTAGTCCCTGGCCCTTAAGTGATATCAGCCCCAGTACCCCCATTATCTAGAGAGAGAAGCGGCTGTTAAGACAGTGAGCGCATCCACAGAGCCCCATTTCATATCCCAATTCAGAAGATGACACGAACATCTGCTTTCACTTCAAGACATTAATTTTCAATTATTGGAGAAAAACAAAATTAGTCCTGACAAATTGCTGTTGAATA
The DNA here is from genome assembly GCF_000001635.26 of Mus musculus. NCBI lineage: Eukaryota > Metazoa > Chordata > Mammalia > Rodentia > Muridae > Mus > Mus musculus. Next base: position 87,952,320 of record NC_000074.6, read on the forward strand.
CTGGCTCTTGTCTGGTGGCTCATAACAACTTCGGGGGCCCACAATTAGAATCCTAGGACAGACTATCCTGATGGATCTCTCCCTGTCATCTGGAGTCCAGGATGATGACGGCTCCTCACAAAGGGCCCTCTGCCAGGCAACGGTGAGGTGACACTCCTACAAGCCTCCGCAGGCAGGTGTCTGCCTCTCTCTTGACCAGATTAGGGAACTGAAGGGGAAGAGCACTGCAAAAAGCCATGCCAAGGCCTCCCTCCTTCTCTGAAAGATTTTGGCACTACAATAGAGATGCCAAGTCTTCCTGTGTCCAGAAAAGACTGGGGCCACCTCATGAGACTCTAAATGCAATGCGCCCTCTATGGTGGGGGCCGGGGAGGAGGGGAGTGCATGATTGTCCTCCTGAGACCCCTCTCCTCTGACACTATGTGGCCCAAACTCAAGAGCCCCAGCCTCCAACAGCCAAAGCTTATAGAGCCTGAGTAACAGAAAAAGTGTTTCTCAGCCAGGAGTGGTAGCAGAAACCTACAATCTCAGTATTGAGAAGGCTAAATAAATCAAAAGGCTAGGCTAGGCTATGCAGCAAGATCCAATCTTAAAAAAAAACAAAACAAACAAACAAAAAAAAACATTCTATTAGTTTTAGATGTGGAGGCATACACCTTTAATCCCAGCACTCAAGAGGCAAAGGCAGGCTGATATCTGTGAGTTTGAGGCTAGCCTGGACTACATAGTGAGTTCCAGGACATCCAGGGCTATGTAGAGAGACCCCGTCTCAAAAGAAAAGTAATTAAATAAAACTTTTTTGCCAGAGTCCCATGGACCCAAGAATCAAGCTTTAGCTACAGCCTCAGAACAAAAAGAAAAAGGAAGAAAACTGAATTTGCCAAGTTCAATGACCCCCCCCATCTAGAAAACAACCCACTTGATAAGTGATTATCAGCACTTTAATCTCATTTGTTAGGGGCTCTTATAAGAAGCCAGGGAAATATGAGTGAGCAGAACTCCAAAAGAATCATGTAGCAGTCTTCAACTATTACTTGCCACAAATGAAACCAGAGTGTATGTCCTGCTAAAGGGAGGCTCTTCTGGGATTGGGGGGGGGGGGGGGGCAGAGGCACAAATGAGGGGAGGTAACCATGGAGGAAGGCATGTTTTAAATAAATAAATAAACAAACAAACAAATAAATAAAACAAAGGAAAATTATATCTTTAAGATGAGAATGAAAACCATTGCTACTTCCAAAGTCAACTCGGTAACTGAGCTGACATTGTGTAATTGACTTTGCAGGAAGAACAACAGCAGTGTAACAAAGAAAATGTCAGTGTTTTCACAGTGCTAATCTATAACGCTGGGAGGCCCTCCCGCTGTCAGCCAGGGCTGACAATACAATAGCTTTCAGAGGGATATTACCATCATGCTTTTATTCCTGACATCAATCAAGACAAAGAGAATCCTTTTCACAAGACATTAAAAAAATCAAACCTTTGTACGAGAAGATAGGTAAAGGACCGCTCTCCTTAAAGACAGCCATGAGGAGCAATCAGCTAATTGGCATCCTTGAAAGAGAGAAAGTATTTTTATTTACTGAGTGTACAACCCCAATCGTTGGCTGTCCCAGACCCTGCCAGGTAAGCTAGGAATCAGAAGTTTCCATTCCCATCTCTCCCACTCATTTCTCCCTTCCTGGAACCCACAGCAGGCTTAGAAAGCTAATAGCCAATGCCAAAAACTTCAAGCAAGATAAAACCAACCCTGGCTTTGTCAGGCCCTTTTGGGTACAAAGCTAGTTAAGCACTCTATGCATATAATGACCTTGCCATCATCAGATAGCTATTTGAAGAAATTGTCAAATTTGCCAGCAAACAATGTATTAGAATTTTCCCAACTACCCCATAGTAATAAGGCACCCAAGTTAGTCCCCACAGTCCACTAGACCCACACATCTGAAGGACTCCTAACGGCAAACGTTTTCCAGACATAAGAGTAAGAATAGTCCTGGGCCAGGTGCCAGGGTGGTTTTGTGCAGGGTGTATATAAGGTGAGTTTGTGAACATACTCGCTCACCCTGGCAAAAGGATCAAGCCATAAAGAAACCTAACCACCTTCAGTTCCATTTCTGTGATGGCAAGACAGTTTGGATGCCTGTGCGTCTGCAGCTGATGACAACAAAGTTGCAGATCCAAAAGCAGCAAGTGAGCTGGGCTAATGTTCCTGAGACCCTTCCTAAACTAACCCACAGAGCCACAAGCCCACCAGAGAGCCCATGAGGGTGCTCTGGACCCTTAAAGGGTGCACACCTACCCAGGACTTAGACAATTGTGATAGAGGGAGGGGAGGGAAATGGGTCCTCTAGACCAGAAGGGCTCAGGGTGGTGTGACTGGCCCCTCTGATGCCTAATAGACAATGCAGCAAAAGTATGCACTTGAGCCTGATAACTCAGAGGCAGATGCCAGAAGCATCTCTGGCAGACAAGAGTGCTTTCACTTCTCATTAAAAAAAAAAAAAAAAAAAAGTGGACACCTTTGGTCTATCTATTGAGTATTGAAACAACAGGTGCTCTTCATTTTGCTGCAAGATGACCAAAATTTTAAAAAGAGAAGCCATCCTATTGCTGCCGTGAGAACTCATTCCCCCCCCAGCCCCCCCACCACCACCTAAAGCAATGGTTCCTCAGAGCCAGGCGGCAAGCCTGCACCGCAGCCTCAGTGGTGGGCTCCTTTCGTTTACACATCCAAATGAACAGTTAAGAGAAATCAATGCATCTAATTGCCAGACTATTAAATCCAACATCAGGGGAAGAATTCCACAGCCACCAGCTTAAGAGCTGGCTACCGATATAGCAATTGTTGCAACTTTCTATTCGACTGAACCAGATCTCCAGCCTTTCTGTCTCCAGCTAGGAAGGTTGCACTCTAAAGATGATGTGCTCCAGTTTCCTCCTCCTCCTCCCGTGGTCCCCCTCCTCCTCTGTTAACATGCCACAGCACTGCCAGGGCTGGCTGGTTCTACTGAATCGCTTTATGACTGGGAAGTCACCGGCATTTTGAACCTTTCCTAGCGAATGCACACTAGACACCTCACAGTTAAACATTTAGCAAGATTCTCCTGCCAGAGGCACATAGTTATCTTATTTTATTGCTTATTAAGTTTTTGCAAGGAAACAGGTGTAAGAACCTAAACAGCAATTACTAAACATAAAGGATATTTTCTAGACTAAAACAGGTATTTCTAAAGCTGGGGATCGGTAATTTAATTGGTGTGGAAGGAATTAAATATTAGGATTTGAACGTCATCTACCTGAACCTAGAGAAGCCTAAGGAATCTACAAAGGATTTGTCTTGCCCTTCCTGCAAGACCATGTTCATTTAGCCAAACAAATCTCAACCATTTACACTTGCGTGTGGTCTCTGCTGAATCAAGAAACCTGTAACCTCAGAATGCCTCTACTTATTACACCTCAATTATTTCCATGGAAACAGGCACAATGGTGAACCACACTGCTCCCAAGTCCCTAGACCACCAAATTTATAAGACAGACTTTTGAGGTGCTCAAGCTGTCAAGGGAAGACAAAGAAAGGAATGACAGTACAGAAGTCACAAGTGGTCATTTTGGATGGTGGGGGTAGGGGTAGGGTGCATGGACCCAACCTAAGTGCTAATTAATATTAAGAACTGTACTAAAATAGAGAAAATCAACCATGGTACAAATTATTGAAAAGTTTTTAGCTGAGGCTGGGGAGGGGGTGTTCATTTCCTGCAGAAGTGAAGAGTCTTCTCATGCAGCCTGAGGACAGAGCTCCTCAATGTCGAAAGACAGAGAGACCTGCTGGTAATCGTTACCAAACTACCTGGTATCCTCAGCCAAAATAGCATCAGTGAGGGAGATGACAACAGCCTAGGGAATGAGGCCAAAATCATCAAAGGAAACAAATTGTTGCAACTGCCACGCCACCAGGACAGGCATACAAAGAGAAAAAGGGAAATCGGTCAGAAAGCGTGACTTCTGTAACAGTTATGAATTTGGGTGGTTTGGAGGGTTGATTTTTCTTTTTCTTTTTCTTTTTCTTTTTTTTTTTTTTAACAAAATCACAGGGCTTTTGAAAAACAGGCCACTCACTCCCTGCCCTCCTGCCTCAGAACCCCCACCCCATTGCCTATTTGCTGGGCGTCCTCCCTATAGAGTGGAGCTTTCCAAAGGAGGACCAACATCCTGAGGGGACAAGTGACCCCACTCCAGAGGGAGGTTGTGTCCAGAGTGGGAAGTGCCCCCTGGGGCCTGTTTGATTTTCAAAGCTGCTGTACCCTAGCTTTCAAATCACACTTTCTGAGCATTCATTCAAAATTGTTACATTTCTGTCTTTCCTTCCTGCTATGGGCTTTCATATTTTGGAGATCAATTACAAATTACGGCCAAGCGACTTTCACAGCAGAATACTCCAGGCTGGGGGAAGTCCACCATGCCTCCCATCAGCTCTGCCACACAGCAGGAGAGTTAAAGTGGGATAAACAGTGTTAAAGGAACAGCTGGTCCTTAAGAAGTACCTTCAAGCATCTTTAAAGGTGAAGACCTTGTCCTTTCAAACCCTTGGTGTGGATGGTACAGTCCACACTTCAGCTCTGGCTTTGGAACAGGGCTGGGGAGAAAGGGGGCAGTTCTTGAGAAGGAATAAATCTTTCACCTATTGTAATTCTTGTCTATTCAAATTATCTCTTCTCTTAATTCTGCTCTTGATACCTGGTCATTCACTTCTCCACCTTATTCACCTCAGTAAAGGCAAAGCACTGAGAGAAAGGGCTTCTGGGAAAGAGCTCTGGGAAGGGTCAGGCAGGAGGCAAGGGTCCTTGAAGACCCCAAGGATGGAAAAGTAATGTGTGACTCATGTTCCAGAACTTCTCAAAACGCCTCTGCTGGTCTGCCTGCCACTGGGCTCTCAGTGCTTGAGTTGCCTGCTACATACAAATACATATATTTAGGGACGGACACTCGTTAAAAATCATTTCAAGGCTCATTTCATGAAAGGCTGAAACTCAATTCTAGTCTTTTTCTGTGATCCATGGAGTGTTTTTAGAATTTGGTCCAGGCAGTTTTGAAACACCCACCCATCTGTTTGCTGTGATCTGCCCTACCTTTGCTTTCTGTGGCTTGCCTTCTAAAATAAGAGGTTTGGAGACACAGACGGGGTTAAAGGTGAACAAGCAGCATCACACAACACACACACACACACACACACACCTGCTTTTATACACAGTCTTAACTCAAAATCAGCTGCCTCAAAACTGTTTTCCCTACCAATAATTCCAATTCCACTTTTCTTCTGGGTCACTCTCCAAGAACTGGGTAGTTAGCCAAGGAAAGAAATCAAATATTATTTCAATCTGCAAAGCTCTTCTTTCTGTTCTCCTCTTCCCTGTCGTCTTCTGGGAATCTTCTCTTCTGGCCTCTTTGTCCCACAATCAGAACCCTCTGGAACCTCCAGTTCTGTAGAGCAAGTCTGCCTGCTCCAGATTGAGAAACTGGATGAGGCGCTCAGCTGCCGCAACTTCTCTCAATGAAAGAAAGGAGCCGGCGCTTGAGACTTAAGACCACAGGGAGGGTCTCGGTGGGGCCAGGTGCCCCTGACTCTCCTGGGGCTTTAGAAGGAAGGAGAAGCCAAGTGTCTGGCAACCCACGTGGTGCAGATTCAGCACCAGCTATTCTGTCCAGGAGCAAGACTGGCAGGAAGGGAGCCGGCCCCAACGCCTTCCCGCGCAGGCCTCCAGGAAATGAACTTTTCAGAGCAGGGCTGGGCTGTGGCCAGAGGTTATCAAGAGAGTCGAGCAGGACAAGGGCCTAAAGACTTCACGCTCCACAGCTACTCTCGTCCTGCTCCTGTATCATCTAATCTATCTCTCAACGCGACCAGGCAGGGGCTGCACTGGGTACAAAGCAGCAGGCCATGCCTGCAGAAGCGAGCTGGGGAGGGAAAAGGGGACAGGGAGGAGCTGCAGGCCCTCGCGCAGCTTCTCCCTGAGGCATCTGCTCTCCAGGGGTCCCTTCAAACCCGGGGTTCTCCGAGGAATTAGAAAGCAAGGGGGATGTGTGTACTTGGCTATCTATAGCTCCTCACAAACGTGCGCACCCTGGGGAGTCAGTACGGAAGACAGCCTGGGTGCCCGCGGCGCGGCTGCCCAGGGTGGTATCGGACGCCCCGCTCCAAGGGGCGCTCACAGCAGCCGCTGTGCTCCCCTGGGGACCAGCATCCCGCCGGCGCGGCACAGACAATGAACTCCTGGCGAGGCTCCCTGCCCAGCTGGCCTCGGTGGAGCCGGCAGGAAGTGCGGGGGCCCGGGCCGGGAGCTCGGCCTGGGCCCGGGGCGGGGAGGGGGCGCCCGGCTTGCTCTCTCTTCGCGTCCCCGAGTGACCAGGAGGGCACCGGTGAACGCAAGCGAGGCCCGGGGCCAACCAAGGCGCCTCGGGGCTGCCAGCCTCTGGGGCATCCGTCCTCGCCGCCTCTTCCTCATGCTGCCGCCGAGATTCGCAATCCCCGCCAAGTCGGCCCGCACCCCTTGATTGGCCACGCGGGCCGGGGGCCGGCGCGTTAGAAGCTGCGAGGGCCCCTCTACTGAGCCCCCCAACCCGGGTCCGGGCGAGCGCCGGCGCCGGTCCGGGAGCGGATCGGCCGGCAGGGTGTGCGTCCTGCCCCCGCCGCCGGCGCCTCCTGTTCGCGGCCTCCGCCTCCGCCTCTGCCTCCGCCTCCCTCCGCCTCCTCCTCTCGGCGCTCGCTCGCTCGCGCGGTCCCCGGCCGCCCGCCCGCCCGCCCGCCGGTCCCTCCTCCCTCGCTCGCTCGCTCCCTCCCTCCTCGCTTGCTCGCGCCTCCGCCGGGCCTCGCTCGCTCACCTTTCACCGATCGCGGCTTCGCCTGCTTCCGCCTGGACATGTCCGGGGCTCCGGGCGCTCCGTCGCCGTCCGCGGTCGGCTCCCCGCACCGCCCCCCGCCGCTCCGGGCAGCCCTTCTCCCCCTTCTCCTCCTGCCTCTCGGAAACTTTGTTTTTTGCAGCCGGGTCGGCGGCCGTAAGGAACGGACCGCAGGTCCCGGGCAGCCTCCCTGTAGGGGACAGCCCTGGACGGCCCAGGCCGCTGGGGGACCGGGGGAGGCCCGGGGGGCGCGCCGGGGCCCTGCCTGTTGCAATGCGGCAGCCGGGGGCTCCGGGTCCCAGCGGCGGTCCCAGCGGCGCGGGGAGTCCGGAGGCCACTCGGCCGAGCCGAGTTATGCAAAAAAAAAAAAAAAAAAAAAAAAGCCGCCCCCCTCCTCTTCCCCACCCCCCGCCGGCCCCCGGCCCCTGCGGCCCCCTCCCTCTCTCCCCCACACCACCGCCACCCTCACCCTCCTCCTCCTTCTCCTCCGCCCCTTGCCGGATTTTTGTGCAAAGTTTGCAGGCGTCCGGCCACACAGCCCGGTGCGGAGCTCACAATGAACCCATCTGAGGAGGGGGAACGGGCTGGAGCCCGTAGGGTCTCAGGGGGCGAGGAGACCGGAGGCGGTCCGGAGCGCAGGAGCTTAGTACCCCCCGGAAAAAAAAAAAAAAGCCTTCAAATTATCCCCTGCCGCACATACACACAAAAAATAATAATAATAAATATTAATGGCTCAAAAATGCCCAAATGCCTGGTTTGGAAATTATGATGGATGGGGGGGGGGGGTGTCCCTCAACTCAGCCTACTTAGAGGGGGGCTCGAAACGGCCGCAGTGGCTTGTAAGCCGCGGCTGGGGGTCCCCGGCTCACGCCCCCTTCTCTGGCTCTCGGCTCGATCTGATGCGGGCTCCCTGGAGGAGTAAGGGGAGCGCGGGGGCGCTCAGGCGGAGGCGGGCAGGGGCGCCCGTGGCACGGGCATTGCTCAGCCGATGTGCCGGGCCGCCGCTGCCTGCCCTCGGGCTGCGGTGCTCAGCGCGCGACGCGCAGTCGATCCCCAGGCCGGTGCCAAGTCGCCGGCCCCGCTAGCTGCCTCCATGGACCAAGGGCTGGGAGAGGGGGGAGGTGGCGGCCGCGGTGGCGGAGGAGGGGGAAGAGCAGGCGGCGGCGGCCGGGCTCCCGTCCTCCCGGGCAGCGGCGGCGGCGGCTGCGCCCCGGCTCCTCCGCGCTCCAGCCGGCGCCGGCCCGCCCGCCAGCCTCCCTCGCGCTCCTGTCTTCTTTGTGGTCGCTGGCTCTCCTCCTCCCGATCCGGCTGCTGGGGCTGCACTGCAGAGACACATAATAAAGCCAGGCTTGGCTGGAAATGTAGCCGGGTCCCAGCAGGAGGATGTGAGGAGCGGAGTCCCGGCGGGGGAGCGCTCTGATCCCGTGGGGCGCCCCGCACTGCTCCGGCTCGGATCAGACGGAGAGAGGGCCAACAGCACCGAGCGATGGACAGCGCTGGAAATACAGCTCCGGCCGCCCGCAAAACCCGGACCACGGCGGTGGCGGCAGGCACGGCACGGGCACCGCACCGGCACGCGGGGCCCGGGCTTGGGCTCTGACAGCACTGGGCAGGAGGAGAGAACAGATAACAGGCCCGTGCGGGATGACAGGCTTGCCCGGATGCCTTTAGTATCACAAACTAAAAACGTGAGAAAATGGGGGAGCAAACCAAGATGGAATGCCTCAGCATTGCGGCCCCCGAGATTTATCCACGCACAAGAATTACCCCAGGACCTGGCTTTTCTTGCTGGTTCGGTATTCCAAAACTATCTCTGTCCCACACCAAAGAGAATCTTCCACTACTGAGCTAACTCATGCCTCCATCTGTATAACTCTCGCGCCTAGTTCGAACTAACCAAACACCATATACGCGGCACATCTTGTATATTTATTTCACCCCTTCCCTCCTACTAGGGAAAGAAAACAGCTCCTACTTTCCACAAAGTTTTGCCCCAGCCACCAGGGGGCGCCTTGCGTCGCAGCAGCTCTTACAGTTGTGGCTATGACCCTCGCATCGGGCCCTGGGATCAGTCATCCCTAGGCGGTTCCCCTAAACTGCCCTTTGAGGCCTCTCCCACCAGCCGCAAAGGCCAGGTCGCAGCTGGGGAGGGGTCCCGACACTGCCCCCTCCCAGCAAGTGGCGCCACCTTAGGTCGGCTCGCCCGGCAGCAGGGAGAGCAAAGCGGGTGAGCGGCACGGCGCTGGGGGTTATCAATCTCATAGATCGATAAGTTGCCACTGGAGAGAGGGGAGGACTGTGTCCCCTCGGAGACGAGTTACCCAGGGCAACCTTTCACGGGGGGGGGGGGGGGACCGCTGCCCGCGGAGAGCAGAGCCCGGCCCAGCCCAGCGTGGCGCCCGCCCCAAGCAGGGTGCCCGCGCCCCGCGGTTCCTAGGCCTGAGCGCCCGCCGGGTCCGCGCCCCCCTTGGCTAGCTTCTCGGTCCTGCGGGGCCTTTTTCGCCAAGCTCTTGCTGGGCTGATTGCTGAGGTAGATGCCACCCCCGCAACCCTGCGGCTTGGGAGCACAGGCCGGCGGCTGCAGAGAAAGACCTGAGGCAAAGGGGCCCGTGTGCGCGCACCTAGGGCCATCTCCAAGGCTGAGTCGGGTGACCGCGCTATGCGTCGCCAAGGCAAACGCTCCGGCTGCGGGAGACAGAGAGCGAGGGGATGTCCCAGAGGGAATAGAGTCTGACCAGAGACATCCTCCTGTCTGGGTCCTGGGCCCTGGGGGCCACTGCTACTTCGGGGTTAGAGCTGCCATCCCTGACCATTTCCCTCCCTTCCTCCGCAGCTCCTGCCTCTGAGTGCACACCATCCCAGGCTTCCCGCAGGGACTGAAAGCCGCCGCCCACGGCCTAGAGATGTCCAGCGTTAGACAGAGAAGGGGTGCCAAGGGCCAGGGCAGAGGCCGAGAGACGCCTGGGAAGGAGCCAAGAAGGAGGGGCCGAACCCGTCGCTCCCCAACCCCCGCCGGCGCCTGGGATCGAGGCCCATGGAGAGAGGCTGACAGGCGGCAGATGGCACACGCTGGGGGAGGGGGCGATTGGCCTCGGCTCGGGGTGCCCCCGCCGCGGGCTGCCTCTCCTAGGTGGAGGGGGAAGGGACCAGCCCCCAACTTGTGCGCTCTGGCTCTCTAGGGCACTGAGACTGCGGACTGCGCCTAGCCTAAAGCCTTGAGGGAGAGGGCCAGACAAAAGAGCGTGGTAGGGAAAGGGGGCGTGTAGAATTGAAGGAGGGATTCCTCACTGGCGTGGACCGGTGATTAGGAGACCCTTGTCGCTGCCCTCTTTCCACCCTCAGGGAACTGCGGGAAGCTCCGAGGTCGGAGGTGGCAGAAACAGGATGGAGGAGGGGGCGGCGTTGGACCGTTTGGAACTAATCTTCAAGGAGAAGGGTCGTGGAGCAGATCACAAAGTTCTCTGGACCCTTCCCGCGCTCCCCAGCCACACACGTTTTCCTCTCGACGCTCATCCCTGCCCCCCACTGGCGCGCGGCTGCGGTCTCCCAGCTTAGCCGCAGTCAGGGTACGGAGGGAACTCGACCTGGCCCCACAGCTGCGGCTGAAGTCCTCTGAAGCTTGTTTCATTTTAAACTCCTACTAGGGGAGGAAAAAAAAGGTTGTTTTAAGGAAAATTGCAAAGCTACAAAAAAGCCACTCATGTCCCCTTTAACTGTCTTCACCCCTGCTGAGCTCCCATTCCTGGGGTCCAAAGGAATACCTAGTAACTGGGGCCTTGCTTCTCTGCAGCCTGATGACTTTGGACCAATGCTGATGGTGTTTGACCTCCTGTCGGCGTCCTTAGGAAACGCAAAGGTCTGGGCCCCTCCGAAGACAGCAGGGCTCTTCAGGAGGAATGGCTGGCGAAACCCCTGCAAAGGACACAGCAGGGGTAGGAATGGGCTCTTCCTTCCAAGCCCATTCTTGCTTGAAGGCAGGAAAGGCTTCTGCCCTAGGCACTGCCATTAGGCTCAGTGCTCCTTAGGGATATAACTGTGGGCACCGCAGAAGAAGCTGCCCCTTACTTCCAAAAATAGGCAGGTATCTTGTAGAGCCATCTGGGGAGCGTCTGGGGGACAACAGACACCACGAAGGACCAGAGAACAGAACAGTATATGATGGGATTGGAGGTTTGTGACTTCTAAACTCATCAAGAGTCCCTAATGTGTTTCAAGAGATGTGTCTGTGCAGGCAAAGTGACCCACGCCTGTCATCCTAGCACTAGGATGACACAGGCAAGAGAATCAGGTGTTGGAGGCTAGCCTAAGCTACACAGTGAGACTGTCTCGGAAGACAGAGGATGGTTTGGTGTAAATGACCGGGGTGACCACCTTCTCCTCATTCACATCCAAATAAAAACAGACCACAAACACAGTCAATTCAAATAGCAAGTCATGTGAATAGACGCAGTCTGAAATTAGTGATTTCTCTCTCTCTGGCTTACTAGGAAAATCGCCATTTGGAGGAGAGATGATTACAAGTTCATTTCGTTGCAGACTTGTTCACTCTAAATGAACTTGATCGTGTGCCTACTGTGTGCTGGAACATTATGTGCCTACTGTGTGCTGGAACAATGAACAGAAAGTACAGCATTGGGATTTATTTGTTGGGCCTGGCTCCCTAGGGGAATAAAAAGGGAGGCTAATTTTTTAATAAGTCACCAACAATGATTTAATTCTATTTTTGAACAATCATGAGAAAAATATACAGTGTAAGCAATGCCAAAAAGCAAGGGTCCCAGTGATGGTCTGGCCAAGAATCTGAAGGAAGGGAGCAAGGGAGAACTGCATATACAATTCTAGGCAGGCTAGAATTCAATTGCAATTCAATCAATGCTCCAATCCAGTGTCTCTCATTGTCTTACTGGAGAGCCTCAAGCAACAAGAAACTTTCTTATCTCCATTTTCCCATCCACAAAATGGCAATATAGTGTGCAATCCCACTGAGTGCTGTGTATCTAACGCATAGTGAGGCCATGAAGCTGTCGTCGTCCCCCCCACCCCCCGCCTTTGCTGCCTCCCTCTTTCCCGTCTTTTACTTTCACCATAGAGAAAAATGCCAGTCATAGAAACACAAATTCCTTCCTTGTCCTGGTAGGCTCTTCCCTGATACCACACACACACACACACACACACACACACACACACACACACACACGCATACCTCTGAGATAGTCTTGTACCTGCCTTCTAGAAGTTTCCCAGCTGCTCCAGATATATCAGGAGGATTTGGGGGGGGAGGGTATGTGTGTGTGTGCGAGCTCGGGCTCATACACACATACACGCAGGCACATTAAGTGGTAAAGATGGGACTAAGGACCTTAAGCACATGAAGCAGTGCTCTACCACAAGGCTATACACATCTATCTCAGCTTCAGCTCCATGTACTTCTGTTATACTTTAATGGTCAGTCATCCTCTATGGAAGACACTTCCCCTGGATCCTTTGGCTCTAGACATACATAGGGAACTGCAAGCAGACTGCCTGCCCAGATCTCTTAGCTTGGCAACCCATTGTTAACTAGCAGCTCCCCTTTCCTGGTTCCCTGTCTCTTCTCCAGTGCACAGCACTGGAGTCTGTACACTGTCCCTTCCAGGGACTTGGTGCAGAGGCTTTGGAGGACTCAGAAGAGTGAAGCACAAGATGGAAGAATGTTCCCTTCTCTGCTTCTAGTTCTCAGCCTGACATCTGGGGGTGGGGGGGAGGAAAACCCCTGCAGATGCTTCTGAAGTTCCCCAGAGATCTCCATTGTCCCCCTGACCACAACTCAAAGAGGCCAGCAGCAGGCCCAGACATCTGCCTCCCCGGGGCTGGAGGAGCCTGGTGCCAAAAACAATAAGTCGGGTGTGAGAACCTCCTCGTCTTCTCCAGTTTCTGCTCAGCTGGGAAAGCCATTTCTATTTTATCATCATGATTATAATTATTTAGTTCTTCAAGCATCAGCAGTCTTTGCAGCGAACACCCACACAGCAGCGCGGAGGATACCAACTTGGCAGAAGGGTCCCAATGGACTCACGCCCTCGGAAAGCTTGCAACTGCTGGCCCAGCCTGGAACCTCTACAAGACCCCCACCAGCCAGCCAGTGCACAGCACTCAAGCCTTTGAGCTAAGCTCACTTCTGGCTTTATTCTCTCAAAATATCTCTGTACAGCGTCTGTGGCTGGCTTTATAGGTTTTGATATTTCTCATTTAAATATATATATTAAATCCAGTATAAAGAATGGAGAATGGTGGCACATACCCTTAACCCCAGCATTTGGGAGGCAGAGGCCAACAGCCTGGTCTACATAACAAATTCCAGGCTAGCCAGTCTAAGTAAGACCCTGTCTTAAAAAGAAAAAAAGATTCAGTATAATAAATATGGTGTCCAGTTTAAAAAGCTTTAGGTAGGAACAGTTGGATAAAATACCCCCAGTGTGCAACCTCCAAGTCTTGTGTCACGATGTTCTAGGACTGATCACAAGTCCATTAGCCTTAATCTACCATCAAACAAGCTATTAGAAATTCTGATAACAAAAGACGTGGTAGATTTAGAATTAGGCTCTTACTGAAGTAGAGTCTCATAGATGTAAACTCATAGTTAAAGGCATTCAAGGCACTGTTGACAAACAAAGCCTTCCTACACATAATCAGGTGAGGCTGGGACAACTCGTACAAGTCCGGCCTGCAAACACACAGACACACACCTTCAGAGCAGCCCCTTAGGTGTCCTGGGTGCAATCATGAGCTGTCTGATGCCTGTGGTAGGACTGCCGTGAGAAGAGAAAGCCTCCGCTCCACTGGGCTGGCAAACCTGTTTGAAGACTGGCTTTGTCCTTGGAGTTGTCCTGTTCGTTCACTGACATGTCACACGGTAATGATCTGTGTGTATGCTAGGTCTGGTCTGACCCTTCCTTCATTGTCACCTGCTACAGAGATGACAGAGCAATAGCAAACCCTCCCCTATCTCCAGTAACCACCACTGTCTGAAGCTAAGAATGACCATGCTGGCTTACATCACTTAGGGGAAGATGGTTGGTGGGTGGGTTGGTTGGTTGGAGGGTGGGTGGGTTGGTTTGTTGGTTGGTTGGTGGATGGGTGGGTTGGTTGGTTGGTTGGTTGGTGGGTGGGTGGGTTGGTTGGTTTTCCCAGTGTGCAGGCATGTCCCTTCCCTTGTCCATCCATATTGTAATAAAAGGAAGCTTTTTCTCTAGTTTACAAGGTATAGAGAGATACCATGGAACTTTCAGATCATCAACATGTGTGATTGATCCACTCATCAGCTGCACACACAAGATGCCCCAAACATGAAGAAGAGGAATGGGCTTATTGGCGTTCCCCATTATATCCCAGTGCCTTGCAGGTGCTCAGAATATAGTGATGTCGTTAAAATAAGAACCAATAATCCCAGGGACAGACAGAGAAGTTGAGTAAATATGTCACTTTTTTGTTCCATTCTTGTCGTGACTTTCTGGTGGTTTTCTGGTGGGATCAGAAACTGAGAGCAAGAAAACTTTTCCTGCCCAGCTAGACCAAAAGCTCTTTGAGACAGACCCCTAGATTTTGGAACATACTCCCATCTGATCACATTGCCCTAGTCTATCCAGTGAGTGCTAGTAACTGAAGAAGCTGGGGAAGCAGAGGTCAGAGATGAGCTCTGTGTTTCTGTGCCATGAAACACAGTGGCCCATACTGCAGAAAGATCCAGGAAGGTATGACTTAGAAGTCGGGTGTATCATGTACCAGCCATATCCCTCAGGGCTGAGCGCTGGAGAATCACATCAACGGCACGGAGTGGCTGTGGGGAGTAGATGGGGGAGCACCTCAGGATGATACATCCTGTGGGGCTGGGGTGTGTCTGGTGTGTACCCCTCTGTACAATGGAAGACCTGTGTTCCTGTTACTGCATCTGTTTGGTCCTCAACTTGAGTAATGGGTGTAGCTAAGACAGTACTGCAGATAGACTCACACAGAAGCAAGCTCACTTGCAAGGACTGGGCTAGAGGGAAGAGGAGGGCAGAAGAACTCCCTGGGAGGAGCCTTGGGAGGAGTCACCTGGTTTTATCCACCAGTTCCCTGGATTCACAGGGGAGAGGTCCTTCTGATTGTAAGTGTTCAGCAAATGCTGCCTGTTCCAACACAACCTGGTTAGTTTAGATTCCACAGGGTGGCCTTTATCTGCCTCAGTCTCCCCATTTGCAAAATCCTTCCTGCTTTCTGAATGAAGAAACCATTACAGAACCACCTTCTGGCCCAAAAGGCACTAGGCCAGAGTTCAGAGCCTGAGGGAGGAGAGGGAATTCAGGCCAAAGGCCACTAAAGAGAGGTTATGGGGCTTGGGCCCCACAGGGATGGGAGCAGAGGGGGCGGGGCACAGGCCCCAGTGGACAGGCCTGGTGCACATTTCCCAGGGCCTGCTGCTGCCTCCTGAGTGGCCTGGCCCCATCCTGGTCATGCACATTGGGACATGCCAGGGCCTGGCTTCCCAGGGGCTGGAGGGAGCTCCCGCAGGGGACTTCAAAAGCCCAAATGCCTTTCAGAAAGAAGCTAAAACTTTCTGCTTAACCAAAGCCTCCACAGGAGAAGAACAGGCCTGGCCCTTTTCTTTTTAAGTCTCTTTATTTTCCAGCCGGCTGGCCTGGTCATTCTCTCTCTCTCTCTTTCTCTCTCTCTCTCTTTTTTTCCTATTATAAACGGTCCCAGCTGCAACACACAGGAAAAAAAAAAAAAAAAAAAAAACATCTCCCAGGCCTGGGTAGGGGCTGTTTGCAGCCTCAGTGCCTGGCCAGCCTCCTGGGGCCCACAAAAGCAGCTCTGGCCTCTGGCACCCACTGGGAGAGGCCCTGGAGCCCCGCCCAGAGCTCAAGCCACCCCAGGAGGAGGAGAGGATTCTGGAAGTTTTTGCCTGCACTCCAAATCTTCCTGCCTCTGGGAGCCAAGATGTCAGGGACAGAAAATGAAGGATCAGGGATCAGGTACCCCTTACCAGGCCCATAGTTATTCTGGACTTTAGACCAAGAAGGGTCCGACCAGATGATCCAGAATGGACTGAAAAAATGGGGAAACCAGCCTGGAGAGAAGTTAGAAAAGGATAAAACTGTTTTTCAGGCCCAGCACCAGGTAACAAAAGAAAGCCTGGGGGAGGGCCAGAGGCACCCTGGGGCTGCTGGAATGTCTCTCCTTTGAGCTGTCAGCCCTGTCTCCCAGCAAGTCACTTCATCTCTGTGTGCCTCAATTTCCTTATCTGAAGGAAGACTCCATCCATGCACTCCTTGTAGGACTGCTGAGGTTAAGTGAGCCGGCGGGTAAGTTCTTAGTACCGTGCTCCAAAAAGTCACCTCGTGTTGTCTGTAAATGCAAGGGCTTGTTTCATCCGCTCAGTCAGTGTCTATTTGTTAACTTCTTGGGGTCTGGGCTCTGATGGGCACTGGGACAGATACTAGTGACAGAGCTGGGCCAGATGGGGAAGTCCCCAGTTGGTCAGGTGGCTCTTGAGTAGGGGTGAGCTAACAGATACACTAAGCCTGACACCTGACTCACCCCAACCTTCCCTTATGATACTAGAAGTACAGCAGGATCTCCGAGCCCAGGAGCCAGGAAGATGGAATACAGAGACTGAGACGATCCAGGAGCTCACAGAGTGGATGGGCTCATTTGCCTTTCTTTCAAAAAATATTGAAGACCGCCCACAGTGTACTCATATACATAAAATAAATAAATCTCTTAAAAATATATTGGCAATGAGTTTAAGCATTCCTGGGGTGTCTTTAAATGAGATCGGACCCCAGGCCTACAGTTTGTACAGCCCCAGCTGGGTTGTTCTAGTTCAGCTTCTGAGATATCCAAGTTGCCACAGTAATGCCAGGGAGGCAAGAGTGTTCTCTAAGGAAGGACACCCCTTGCCCTGATTCCTCTTGAGGTATGTATGCTTCCCCACCTCCAACAACCTCCTGAATATGACCTGCCAGCAGGGGGTTTATTGGGGCTCTCATAGCTAACCCAAGCTCCCCACAGCTGCCCATAGACATTTGGTCTCCTATTGGATGCCAGTCCACCATCACAAAGCCCATACAATGCATAACAACCTCTCTCCTCACCCTTTGGCCACAGGAGCCCAGAACTGGGCAGAAGCAAGGCAGGACTGAGTGAGGCCGGCGGACAGACAGTTCTTCATCCACCTTCAGATTAGTTCAGCCTAGCTGCTTGGGAGAAGGAGCTCCCTTTATCCTGGTCCTTTCTCCAAGTGCCCTACTGGACAGCCCACCTAATGCCTAGCAGGGAACTCTCCCAGCGGGTCCAAGTTGCTACCCACAATGAGGGAGGTTCTCCTTCCCCATCAGGGAAGCAGGCTCAGAGAGGATGTAGGGTCCCTGGCTGCACAACACTTAAGGGAAAGAGTTAGACTTTTTTGTTTTATTTGGGATATGGTCTCTAACATTCCCAGGCTGGCTTTAGACTCACTATGCAACCAAGGATAATTTTGAATTAATGATACTCCGGCCTTCATTTGCCAAGTGCTGAGATGAAAGCCATGTGCCACCATGTCCAGTTTTACACACTCTGCTAACATAAGCTTCACCCCAGCCCTTGGTTTTTTGTTTGTTTGTTTGTTTGTTTGTTTTTTGGTTTTGTTTTTTGTTTTTTGAGAGAGCATTTCTGAATAGCTCAGGCTGGCCCCAAGTCTCTTAGTGATCCTCCTGCCTCAGCCTCCCATAACCTGGAATTATAAGTGTTAGGGACAGAAATCAGGCTGGATCCTCCTCTGGAGCAGGAAAGGCCTCCTATCCAGTTAATTTCAGCTTCTATAGTTTGCCTGAAGCACAGCATGGACTTATTGATTATAGATAACTGGATGCTGAGATAGACATTTAAACTAGGTAGACAGAGAGAGAAAGAGATGATATCTGGGAATCACAGACAGTAATACCAGGTGCCAACAGAGATGATAATCATCCACCAAATCTCCATCAATCCCAAATTATTTTGTTGTTGTTGTTACTTTTTAGTTGTTAAATATATTTTGGTTTGGTTTGGTTTGGTTTGGTTTGGTTTGGTTTGGTTTGGTTTGGCTTGGTGGTTTTTTGTTTGTTTGTTTGTTTGTTTGTTTTGACAAGTTCTTATGTAGCACAGGTTGGCCTGGAACTTACTAGATAGCTGAGGCTGGCTTGAACTCTGGATTCCCCCTGCATCTACTCTCAAGTTCTGGTATTACAAGTATGTGCCATAATCCTTGGCTTAAGATGTTTTGGGCCAGGCATGGTGGCACACGCCTTTAATCCCAGCACTCGGGAAGCAGAGGCAGGCGGATTTCTGAGTTCGAGGCCAGCCTGGTCTATCTACAAAGTGAGTTCCTGGACAGCCAGAGCTATACAGAGAAACCCTGTCTCGAAAACCCAAAAAAAAAAAAAAAAAAAAAAAAAAGATGTTTTGGAAAGATTTGTTTCTAAAGGCTGGAGAGCCCTTGCTGCTCTTCCAGAGGACCTGACTTCAGTTCTCAGCCCTCACATGGTGACTCAAAAGTCATCTGTAACGGGATCCAATGTCCTCTTCTGGTGTGTCTGAAACTACAGTGTACTCATATGCAAAAAAGTAAACAAATAAATCTTTAAAAAAAAAGAAATAAAGAAAAAATTGAAGACTAAATTTATTATTTTAACTATGTATATATGGTGAAGACCAGGCATGCATCTAAGTGCGGGTGCCCAAGAGGGCTCAGATCCCCCTGGACTCGGAATTATAGGTGGCTCTGACCTTCCTGACATGGGTGCTGGGAACTGAACTTGGGTACTCTGGAAGTGCAGAAAGTGCTCTTAAATTTTTTTATTGCTATTTTAGGTGTATGGGTGTATTACCTGCATGTGTGGCTATGTACTGTATGCATGCCTGGTGCCCACAGAGGCCAGAAGAGGGCATTGGGTCCCCTGAAATTAGAGTTACAGATGGTTATGAGCCACTGTGTGGGTGCTAGGAATAAGACCCAGATCCTCTAAAATAGTAGTCAGTGCTTTAAGTACTAAGCCTCTCTCCAGGCCTCTGGCCTCTAATTTCTAATATGCAGAAAATAATGCATTGTAAATTCATGTTCCTTCATGGATCTCTTGCTGGAGAGGGCTTTCTTTGATATGAGCAATCTATGTTTCCTTCATCTTACTCAACTACAGCTATGAGTTCCTTATCTCCTCCAGCTTGGGTCAAGCATTTCTACTTATGATTGTAAAGGGGAAAGCCCCCAATATTTAGATATTTCCACTCAGGAGGAGAGCTCCAGAGACCACAGTGGAAATGCCAGGCTCTTGGGCACCTGCAGAGCATTTGGAAGTTGAAGGGGGCATAATCACAAACACTATCAGGAACACCAGACAGGCAACACATCAAGTAGGTTTGCTCTGCAGACATGCTAGAGCCGTCCACACCAAGGAACAGCCCCCCGCACACACACACACAATTATAGGTTGTAATTAATTCTGGATTCTCCATCTCTATTTAAGCAAACTAACCCCTAACCCCTGCCACCACAGATAAATATGTTCCGCATCATCCGTATACAAGCACATCTGTATAATTCTAACTTTGGGAGTCTACAGTCAGATAGTCTGAAATCTTCTCTTGGGTAGGTGCATGGTCTTACTGAGGCTTTGGGCAAAGCCCTGCAGAAACATTGGGAGAGTTACAGTAGGAACAAGTCATTGTTCTATTCCCAGTGATTTATCAAAACACAACTGGAAGTGCTATGTAAGGCTCAGGTGTTCCAATAGCAGTAGGGTGCTGAAATTCCTTGGGCAGGGGTATAAACAATGTCTACCTCTGCCCCTAGGGTCCTAGGGCAGACCAAAGTAGATCCCATCACAGTATACCTGGGGGAACCAATGGATTTACTGGACTTCCTTATGTATGTATGTATGTATGTATGTATGTATGTATGTATGTATGTATTTATTTTAAACAGAGTCTCACTATACAGGTCTGGCTGTCCTGAAAATCACCATATAGATTAGGGTGGCCTTGAACTCCCAGAGGCCTGCCCCTGCCCCCCAAGTGCTGGCATTAAAGGCATGTGATGCCATGGCCCAGATAGGAGGCTCTGACTTGGCAAATAGGTACAGATGATGGCAGTATTGTACAGACAGTGCCTTGTATACTACCAGGGCACAAGCTGTCCAACACTCTGACAACCCCCATGGTGACTTCAACCTGTGTCCACATAGTAACTCCCATGTCTCTCCCGCACCACCACATCCAGTTTCTGAAATGCTGGGGACCGAAGCCAGGGCCTCACATATGCTTGCATCCACTCTACCAAGAAGTTACAAGGGGCCTCCAGTTCCTTTTTCTTGAACGCATAGTAGCACACCTGTAAAAGTGTTACAGTGTCAACCTTTGGTCTTCTGTGTAAATGTTCCCCTGTCTTTGTTACTTTGACAGGCATGTGTGTTTGTCTAGTTTTGAGTCAGGGTCTTTTTACTATGTAGCCTCAGGCTTCCTGAACTCACTTTGTAGACCATGTTCACACAGATCTGCCTGCCTCTACCTTCTCAGTGCTGGCATTAAAGGTATACACCACCACCACCCAACTTTGAAAGGCATTTTTAAGTCTCTGCCTATCTTTTGTCCCAGGATGGAATCTCAGGGGTACGGCTAAGGCACAAAAGCCAGCCAGGAGGGATGTTTGTTGGACATGGTTTTGTCTGTAGCAGTGGCTACTCAATCTTCTTAATGCTCTGACTCTTTAATACACTTCCTCATCTTGTGGGGAGCCCCAACCACAATAGTTTTTTCAGCATCTTTTCTTTCTTTTTTCTTTTCTTTTCTTTTCTTTTCTTTCCTTTTCTTTTCTTTTCTTTTCTTTTCTCTTCTCTTCTCTTCTCTTTCTCTTCTCTTATCTTCTTTCTTTCTTTCTTTCTTCTTTTTTTTTTTGGTTTTTCGAGACAGGGTTTCTCTGTGTAGCTCTGGCTGTCCTGGAACTCACTCTGTAGACCAGGCTGGCCTTGAACTCAGAAATCTGCCTGCCTCTGTCTCCCAAGTGCTGGGATTAAAGGGTGCACCACCACACCCAGCAACAAATTACTTTCGTTCTCCAAAATAATTAATATCTGTGCAATTAATCTTATAGTCTGTCATGAAGCGAATCAAGGTCAGAACTGGAGCAGGGACTGTGGGAAACCCTGTTTACTGGCTCGCTCCCCTTGTCTTGTTCAGTCTGCTTTCTTATAGCGAAGGGACCACCTGCCCAGGAACAGCACCACGGCGGGGGGGGGGGGGGGCAACATCTATCATTGATTAAGAAAATGCCCTGAGGGCTGGAGAGATGGCTCAGTGGTTAAGAACACTAACTGCTCTTCCAGAGGTCCTGAGTTCAATTCCCAGCAACCACATGGCAGCTCACAACCATCTGTAATGGGATCTGATGCCCTCCTCTGGTGTGTCTGAAGACAGCTACAGGGTACTCATATACCTAAAATAAATCTTTAAAAGAAAAGAAAATGCCCTACAGTCACAGGCCAACCTTCCTAATGCTACCATCCTTTAATACAGTTCCTGATGTTGTAGTGAAACCCACCCCCATAAAATTGTTTCATTGCTACTTCATAGCTGTAAATTTGTTACTGTTATGAACTGTAAAGTAAACATGCAGCATATCTGATATGGGGCCTCCAATTGCATCACGACCCAGAAGTTGAGAACCACTGCATTAGAGCATATCTCTCTCTCTCTCTCTCTCTCTCTCTCTCTCTCTCTCTCTCTCTCTCTCTCTCTCTTGTTTTTCAAAAACAGTTTCTCTGCATAGCCTTGGCTGCCCTGGAACTCTCTCTCTGTAGACCAGACTGGCCTCTAACTCACATAGATCCATCTGCCTGTGCCTAAGTAATGGGATTAAAGGCATATGTTACTGTGACCCGTACTCTCTTTAAAGTGGTCAAGTCCGAGAGAGGGTCTGCCCTCCATGGTCACCTTGCCTTGCCCACAACACCCTCCCCTTCAGCTTCCTCCAGCCCTCTGTTCCTCAGCCTTCCACGTTTTTGGCCACATTTCAACTTGAATTCCACAGCCACAATGCTGTTGGCATCGGTTTAACACTCCCAGATATTTGCAGAGGAAAGATCCAAAGTTAAACAGCCCCAGGAGAGAGGCAGGACTGGCGAGGTTTAGGGGCTTCCATAGCCTTGAACGACAGAGATGGAGAAGGCTGTGGCATGGACTTGGAAGATAACCTTGTGCTTGGATCCAGGGGTCTCCTCCCTAACTCTTCACCCCTAAAACAAGTCTGGCCTCCCGAGTCTTTAAAGGAGTGAGGAAGCAGGTGAATGCTTCGCGACTCCCAGAACAGGGGGAAAACGTTCTGGCATTAAACAAAGCCTTTTTATATTTAAACTGCCAGCCCAGGATTTTCAGGAAAGTTCCCCAAGCGTCGCTGCGTGTGTGCACAAAAAATTATGCCCCGGTGTATAAACACGGTTGGATGCAGAAACACCAGCGTGCAGGGCCCAAGCCCCACTCGACCCGCGATCTCCGTGCTCCATGTCCCGCACACCCAGCCGCACCCAGCGCACGGGAGGGGGTTCGCTCCACAGGGCCGGAGGAGTGGGCTCCACCAAGAATTCCAGAGCCACAGGGAGGGGGAAGGAAGCCGCCGCAGGGGTTCAGAAGGGAGGGAGCCCTTCCCCCATTACTAAGCTGCCCAGCTGGCAAGGTGGGGGAGAACCGGGAAGAACACGGGGCGCACAGCCAGGAATCTGGGGGCAAGCACGGGATCTTTGTTGAATGACCTGCAAGTGAAGTTCACAGGCGAGGAGCCCGGAGTCCTGTCCCCAGGGGCTCCTCTGAAAGCACAGGACGTGGTCAGTGCACAAGGCTCGATCGACATCCCCTGCCGCCAAGTCTGGACAGTGACTCCTCAGGGTCCTGGAATTCTTTCTTGCTGGGGTCAGAGAACACTCTGGACAGATTCAGAGGCGTTCCGAGGGGAAACTAGGGCCCTAGACCCTCCACTGGCCAATATCCTTGTGAATAACTTTTTTGTTTTGTTTTTAATGGAGTCCCGCTGGTCACAGCTTGACTGAACTCTGCAGCTTCTCCAGCACACCTTGCCCAGCCCAGGAAGACATCCTACTCTAGGTCAAGGGGTCAAATATGCCTGAGTCCCGCGTTTCAAGACCGGATTTCCTCTTTAAAGCCAGCCTAGCTCCCAGAGGGAGTCAAGCTACCTCGTTACTATCAGTGCAAAAAGCCAAACAAAGCTGTCTGGAGACCCCTAGGGCAGACAGCTTTAGTCTTTGCCTGCCCCTTCTCTGTCTAAGGCATTTCTGACACTCACTAGTGAAAAGCGAGCCCTGCCAGAACAGGGTTACACTGGCCAAGCTGAGCCCTTGGTTTCCTCAAACTGTTGAACTCCACAGCTGGCCAGAGGCAGAAATGTGACCCAAATGGATGTCCTCAGAGCCCCCCAAGCTGTGGGGAACTTTATTATGTCTCAGTCTTGAAGCAAATGGACTTGTTTTCCAAGTACAGCTCAAGCCACTTAGTCAAAAACAGCTACCAGTTGCTTCCAGTCATTGTTCACAGAGCACACTTTCTGAGCCAGACTCACTGCCCGAAAGAAAGAATCCTTCCCGTATGGTATTGCCCCACAGCCTGCGGTTCTCAGCAAGGGGATGGCACTAACTCTAGTCACCGGGCAAGTCCCTGCACAGCCAGGGTTTACATGCAGCTACTGTCTGTGTACAACGAGATGTCCCCACCCCCACCCCAAACTCAGGTACATCCTCAGGACTTGAAGGTGACAGAGACTTTTCTAGTGCAAATCTGGCAAGCAGAACCCAGTCTGCTTCTCTGGCTTCTTTCCTTTATGTTCCCATGTGGATTTTGAGCACAAAATATAAGCAAGTTAAAAAAAAAAAAAAAAAATCAGTCAATTTCCCACCAAAATCTTAATTTCTAAATGTTTTCCCTAACTGTTGGAGGATCAGACAACAGTGAGTCTTGATTTATGTGTCCTGTCATTCAGTGGATGGGACACTGAGGTCAGAGAGAGACAAAGGCCCCATGCAAGGACCTATAGGTCAAGTTAAGGAGAGAGCTGGTCTTGGCCTATAATCTCTGGAGGCAGAAGTTCAAAGCCAACCTAAGTAACAAAAGAAGTCTGGATGTGTAACTTAGTGATTGAGAGCTTGCCTGACACATACGGTTCCTAGCATCACATAAGAGGGGAAGGGAGAGGAGGCGAGGGAGGGAAGGGGGAGAAGAGAGAGGAGGGGAAGAGAGAGGAGGAGAGGAGGGGAGGGGAGGGGAGGGGAGGGGAGGGGAGGGGCTGAAGCTAGGGTCCTGGCTCTCATATCTACTCATTTTTTAGCCTTCCCAACTGCTACTGATGAGCCCAGTTCCAGATGATGCTGCCTAGTGGGGCGAGGGAGGCCTCTGTTGTGAGGAGGGGCCACCCAGGCACCTTTTGGCTTCTGCAGCCCCTGCCCAGTTTCCTGCCCCCATACTGCCACAGGAGGCCAGTGTGATAACCAGGAGGCCCTTGCTAGTGAACCAGCATCCACAGGGGTACTTACCCACAACACACACAAGTGGGAGCCTCATGAAAGCTACTGAGAACAGTGTGGCATGGGGACAGGGTGGACTGCAGGGGGTCAGGACGCGGGCAGGGACATGGGACAGCCATGGGACCATTGGAACTTTGCTTCCTCTCAAGAATGATGGGAAACAATTGAAAGGGATTTAGGACTAAGGACCAACCAAGGAGCTGGCGCTAAAGACAATGGCTAGGCAAAGACAGTCCCAGCTGCCCGTCCACCCAGGGTGGCTAGGTAGGTGTGGAAACCCTAGAGCAGGGCAGGTTCCAGGAAAGGGAGCATGGGTGGTAAGCTGGGGTGCTGACTTCTATCATGGGAGTTCAGTTCTGGGGATCAGCAGGGGGACCCTGAACCGCCACTGAGCCACATCCCCTGCCCATCACTGTCTTCTAGTTTCACAAGTCTGCCTGGGAGCTGCTAACTAACCCTTTCTTGTTCTGCAGCTCTCTTGAGAAAAACAAGTGCTGGCTGCGGGGTATAACTAAGAGGGTCTGAGAACTTGCTGTGCACGCATGGAGCTCTCTGAGTTCACATGTGCTCAGAACTCCAGCATCACAGGGGATAACAAATGGAGGTATCACAGGGGCTTGCTGGTCAGCCAGCCTCCAAAAGACAGGTTCAGTCACACACACACACACACACACACACACACACACACACACACACACACGGTCCATGCCAGGCACAGTGGCACATGACAGATGCCAGTACTCAGCAGAAGGCTGAGACAAGAGAATTGAAAGTTCAAGGCCAGCCTGGGCCATCAGATGGCCCAACTCAGATGGCCAAAGTGGGAGATGTGTGAGTCTGCTGAAAGGGTCCAGGTGCTGTCTCTCAGCTTAGCAAGGGTTCCAGAGAAAGCAGGCATACTGGGCTTTTCTGGTCTCCACCACGAACCACATTGCTGTATGTTGGGGTCTACAGAAGACTCAGGAAGCATGGCTGGATTGCCCTTCCTGGAGAAAAGGTCGTGTTGTGTGAAGGTCGTGAAACTCAACCCACAAGGTCTTCCAAGTCAGCCTCTGTGACCCTCCTTGCGCTATGGACTCGGTGCTGTGGACTCTTTAAACATGAGCCTCACTATCATCACAAGAAAGGTAATGCTGTGCCAGCATCCTAGGGTGCTGGGGCAGGTCTCCTCCTCCCGATGTCTACTCAGGGCCAAGGGTATTGCTGACCAGGGTGCCAGGCACGGTCCGCTTTCTTTTCTGGGGCTGCCTGCCACGGAGAGCTAAAGGGTAGGGCCCAGGCCATGCGAAAGACAGGTTTTCCGGCTACTTTGCCTCCCTAGCTTTAGAACAGAGCCAGGCTTCATGTGACCCAGGAGGAAGACCCAGAGAGGTGACTATGATGAATTAACTGAGTAGAAAGAATATCAAGGAAGTCGGACTAGGAAGAGGGCAGCATGGCAGAATCCATTTGGAAGCAGCCTGGTCTGGGTTCAAATTCTGCCCTTGCTGGAATTGTATGACCTTGACAGCGTTACTTAACCTCCTCCCTGCAGAGTGGGAATAATAATGATAACAATAGGGCTGGTGATGTGGCTCAGTGGTTAAGAGCGCCGACTGCTCTTCCAAAGGTCCCGAGTTCAAATCCCAGCAACCACATGGTGGCTCACAACCATCTGTAATGAAATCTGATGCCCTCTTCTGGAGTATCTGAGGACAGCTACAGTGTACTTACATATAATAAATAAATAAATCTTTAAAAAAAATAATGATAACAATAATAGCCCATATTTAAGCAAGGCATAATGGCACTACCAGAGAAGACTGAGGCAGGAGAATTATGATGATGATGGTGATGGTGGTGATGATGATGATGGTGGTGATGGTGATGATGGTGATGATGATGATGGTGGTGATGGTGATGATGATGATGATGATGGTGATGATGATGATGATGGTGATGATGATGATGATGATGATGATGATGATGATAAAAAACAACATAGCCTGAGTTTTCTCACAGTGGTAGCAGCTGGAAGTCTAAGATGGCGGCTGGGCAAAGTTGGTTTCCTTGGAGGCCTCCCTAGCCTGGAGAAGGCCAGTTTCTTCCTGTGTCTTCCTAGTCTTCTTTTTGCTCCTGCCCTTGCCTAGGAATTGAACCCAGGGCCTTGTCACTCCAGGTAAGTATCGTACCACAGAGATGCACTCCTAGTGCACGCTATTTTGAGGCAGAATCTTACTGTGTATCCCAAACTGGTCTTGAGGTCATAAGCCTCCTGTCTCAGTCTCTCAAATAGCATATGTGACAGGTGCCCACCAGCACGCCTGGTGTAATTTCCTCTATGACAGCAACCATACAGGGTAGCCTTGGCCTTTGGTCTGGGTGCTGTTGGTCAGCCCTAGAGCCCCAGCAATCACAATGCTATCCCTAAAACATTCCAGGAGGCAAATCCCAAGGGCATCATAGCAAGTCTAGGTCCATGATGTGACAAGCTGGCCCTTTTCTCTCAAAGATGTCCCCATACTCTTTTTGTTTGTTTGTTTGTTTTATTGTTTTTTGTTTTTTTCGAGACAGGGTTTCTCTGTATAGCCCTGGCTGTCCTGGAGCTCACTTTGTAGACCAGGCTGGCCTCGAACTCAGAAATCCGCCTGTCTCTGCCTCCCAAGTGCTGGGATTAAAGGCGTGCGCCACCACGCCCGGCTTGTCCCCATACTCTTAACTTTCTTTGTTTGGTTGGTTTCATTTTGGTTTTTCGAGACAGGGTTTCTCTGTGTAGCCCTGGCTGTCCTGGAACTCACTCTGTAGACCAGGCTAGCCTTGAACTCACAGAGATCTGCCTGCCTCTGCTTTCCAGGTGCTGGGATTAAAGGTGCGCGCTACTGTAGCCTGGCTACTCTTAACTTTTGACAATTGCAGCTTGCCTGTCCTGACCCATTCCTCTCCAGGGACCTTGTCAGTCATAAATATGACCACATCACCTTTATTTTTCCAGTGCTGAAGATGGAACCCAGACACTTCCACAGCATGCCAAGCAGGTGCTGTACCCACAGGCAACATGCCCAGCCCTTGTTATTTTGAGACAGTATCTCATGGTATAGCCCAGGCATGGCACTCAAGCCTTCTTTTTTCCCTGTATCACCTTGACTTTTTTGATTTTTTTCACCTTAGCTGGTACAGTGGTCATGGGCTGTTCCTCAGTGAGACTCCATAACTGGCTCTGAGCTTCAGGTCAGAATTTCAAAGGGCCTCGTTGGGCAGGCTGGCCCTGTGCCAACTAGCAAGTCAGGTGGATGCTGAATGCAGCTGTGCCGCCTGTGGCACATAGAGCCAGCTAACTCTGATCCTACCCGAGCAGGAGCCGTAGGGACAACAGCCTCCTAAGGTGGTATCACTGCCTACAGCCGGGTCTAGAAGGGGGCCGAGCTTCGTGTCCCTTCCTAAGGAAGAAACATTTGGGCATAGATGAGAAGGAGGAACAGTTATCAGGGGTACACAGATGCATAACACAAGGGCCGTGCAATAAGGAAAGCTGTATACCTGAAGACCCAGAGAGATACACAGTGTGAAAAATGACATTCCCTTGGGTCAGTCACCTTAGATACCAGAGTGGCCTCCTCCTGGGGCAATTTCAAATGAGGTGATGAGCAACTAGAGTAGCTCCCAATGACTGATGAGTTACTAGTAATGCCAGGGTCTTCTGAGTTGTGTGTTTCTTAGCTGTAAGGAATCTGCCTAAAGACGAAGACATGGACTGTGATGTGAGTTATAGCAAGAAGCACTGAGCTGCCTGGCAGTGGTGGCGCACGCCTTTAATCCCAGCACTTGGGAGGCAGAGGCAGGCAGATTTCTGAGTTCAAGGCCAGCCTGATCTACGGAGTGAGTTCCAGGACAAGCCAGGGCTATACAGACAAACCCTGTCTCGAAAAACCAAAAAGGAAGCACTGAGCCAGGCAGGGCAGCATGCACCTGTAGTCCTAATACCCTGGAGGCTGAAGCAGGAGGATCGTGAATTGAAGGCAGCTATATGAAATGTTTAAGGCCAGCCAGGTAGTAGTGGAGTGTTTGTTTAATCCCAGTATTTGAGAGGCACACACAGGTGAATCTCTGAGTTCAAAACCAGCCTGGTCTCCAGGAGGGGTTCCAGGATAGCCAGGACTATTCAGAGAAACTGTGTCTCAAAATAAACAAAAAGAAAAAAGAAAGTTTAAGGCCAGTCTGTCTTATTCAAGATCTTTGAAAACAATAAATAAGGGTTGGAGAGATGGCTCAATGGTTAAGAGCACTGACCGTTCTTCCAGAGGTCCTGAGTTCAATTCCCAGCAACCACATGTTGGCTCATGGCCATCTGTAATGGGATCCAATGTCCTCTTCTGGTGTGTCTGAAGACAGTGACAGTGAACTCCTATACGTAAAATAAGTAATTCTTTAAAACAAATAAATGCGTTTATTGTACATATATATAATTTGTAGATATAAAATTTCTAGAAATATTATTTCCAAATAAAATTTCTAGACAGATGAAATCTTGTCTTCCCCTCTTCTTGGCACAGTGCTCACAATCTCTCAGAATTTCCTGACTAGTGGTATCTTTTATTCTAATGGACTCTTGAGTGGAAACTAGTCACCTGAAATCTTCTGCCCCTAGCCCCACCCTACTCCAACCTTTGGATAAGGACAGAGGGTCTGGATCGTAGATCAAGCTATCTGAGATCCAGCCAGGTTAGCTACCCATCTGAGGGGGGACTTCTGTCCCAGGAGCACTTGCTGTTCAAAGACAAGGAAGATGAGGGTGGGGAGAAATTCAACTGAGTTATCCAAACATACCAGGTAGCTCTCCCCCAGGAAGGTTGGAAAGTGTGGGAGCAGAGAGGGAGGAAGGGGAAGAGGGGCGGTTTAGACAGGAGAAAAGAACACAGGGAACACAAGAATCTTTACTGAAAGGTGCCAGGAAAATCAGGTATCTACGTGTAGAGGAATAGAGACTGTGTCTTGAGTAACGACTTTGTGGACAGGACCTGGTCACACAGGAAGCAGGACCAATAATCAATAAATGGGACTTTATAAAATTAAAAAACAAAACAAAAAAAAACCCCTCAAGACTACAAAGAAAATGATTTATCAACTGAAGAGGTACCTACAGAGGAGAAAGAGACCTTTGCCAGCCAGCCAGCTGATAAAGAATTAGTCAGTGTGGGGGTGGGGGGGGTGGGGGTGGGGCGGAGAGCTAGAGAGACGATTCAGAGGTTAAGCCATCTTTCCAAAGGTCCTGAGTTCAATTCCCAGCAACCACATAGTGGCTTACAAGCATCCATAATGAGATCTGATGCCCTCTTCTGGTCTGCAGGCATACACGCAGGGAGAACACTGTATACTAACTAAATAAATAAATCCTTTTAAAAAATGAGAGAGAGAATTAGTGAGTGGAATATAGAAAGAACTCAGAAAAGTAAACAAGAAAATAACCGACCCAGTTAAAAATAGAGCATGGAGCTGAACAAAGCCCTCAGAAGAAAAGCAAACGGCTAAGAAAAATTTTATAGTGTTAGCCATCCTTAGCCACCAGGGAATTGTAAGTTAAAATGACTCTGAGATTTCATCTCACTCCAGTCAGAATGGCTAAGATTTGGAAAGGAAAAGACATCAAACGCAGGCAAGGCTGTGGGAAACGGGACCTTCACGCACCCTTGGTGGGAATGCAGACTGGTGTAGCCATAGGTGACGCTTCCAAGAAGTAGATCTACCATGTGACCTAGCGATGCCCCTCCAGAACACATATTCAAAGGACTGTAATTCCTGCTACAGAACACAGGCTCATCCGTCCATGTGTCTTTCCACTCTGCTCATGGTAGCTAGGGCGTGGGAGCAGCCTAGTTGTCCATCAACTGGGGAATGTGCCATGAAAATGTGGGACCCAATCACAATGGAATTTTGTTCAGCCGTAAGGAAAAATAAAGTGTGCACATAAATGGACTGGACTGGAAAACATTATAATGAGCGAGGTAGCTCAGGCCCAGAACGAGAGATGACGTGCGTTCTCACTCTAACGTGAACCCTACCATTGGATCTTTAGAGTTACTAGTACAGCTTCCAGACCTCAGCAGGGTTCATTTGTACAAAGGACAGCTGTTCATGAAGAAACTTACAACTGCCAAAGTGCAGAGAAGAGGGCTCCGCTGAGAATTTAGCCATAAAACGGTTCAACGCTCTTCTCCTAAGGCCCAGGGAACCATCCTTGGAGGGGAGACAGAAAGATTTAAAAAGCCAGAGCTTAGGCAGGGCCAGGGTGAGATACTGTATCTTCTGGACATGCGAGACCACAGGATTCACCACAGCTGTGGTTGCCTGCACAAGACCTGAGCGGGATTGAGCCAGTCAACATTCCAGCCTGGAGGTAGGATGGGCTTGTGAGCCCCACCCCTAACTGAGGGGCTACTGACAGCTGATGGCAGCCAGGGGACAGAGAGCTTTTCTTTAAGGCCCCTGAGAAGTCAACCACAATCCCATGAATGGCTCCACAGACA
This sequence comes from Mus musculus, assembly GCF_000001635.26. Taxonomy (NCBI): domain Eukaryota; kingdom Metazoa; phylum Chordata; class Mammalia; order Rodentia; family Muridae; genus Mus; species Mus musculus. Next base: position 87,983,275 of record NC_000074.6, read on the forward strand.
TCAGTTATATACATGGTCAGCACAAGTTGGAATTAGTGGGCTAGAGAAGAAAGAGGAGGAGGAGGGAGGGGAGGAGAAAGAAGAGGAGGTGGAGAAGGGGAGGGGGAGGGGAGGGGGAGGGGAGAAGGGAGAAGAGAAAGAGAAGGAGGGGAAGGGGGGAAAGGGATATATATATATATTCCAAGGCTAAATCTGGGCCGCAGTGCAAGTTCTAGACCAGATTGAACTACTAAGAGAGATGGCTCAGAGGTTAAGAGCACTGGCTGCTCTTCCAGAGGACCCAGGTTCAGTTCCCAGCACCCACATGGTGGCGCAGAAGCATCTGTATTCCCTCTTCTGGTGTGCATAAAAATAGAGCAGACATATACATAAAAATAAATGAACTAATCTTTTGTCTTTTAAATCACACCTACATGAATCACACCAAGGTGTGATCTATCTGCAAAGATCTTCCAGGAAGCTGACCACATGTGGTGTGATGGTGGGCGACCGCAGGGTGATAATCCCAAGGACTTGAGGACAGAAACTCCTATATTTAAGCGACTGTTCAGTTACATCTTTTTCTTTCTTCCTTCCTTCCTTTTTTTCTTTCTTTCTTTCCTTCCTTCCTTCCTTCCTTCCTTCCTTCCTTCCTTCCTTCCTTCTTTCTTTCTTTCTTTCTTTCTTTCTTTCTACCTTTTAATTTCTTTTTTGTCTTGTGACACAGGGTCTCACCATGTTGCCTTGTCTGGCCTGGAGCTTGCTATGTAAACCAGGCTGGCCTCAAATACACAGAGATCCACCTGGCTGTGCCTCCTAAGTGCTGATATTAGAGGCCTGTCTTACCCCACCCAGCTCTTTCTCAAAAAAAAAAAAAAAAAAAAAAAAAAAAAAAAAAACCTGAGCCTTAACCTCTTTAAATAGAAAGAAAAAAAAAAAAAAAAAAAAAGGAAATTGAGTAGCGAGCCAACACCGTGGGTCCCTAGGGTTGCAGGCTTTCTTCTCAGAAAGCTGCTCCAGCCTGCAGGCTCAAAGTGGTGTGCCGTGTAAGCTTTGCACGAGGTGAGGTTCATCCCAGGGAACGGTGGGGCTCAGCAGCTCACCATTGCCATCGCGGCTGCTGATACATAGCTGGGGTATGCCTGACATGGCCACTCCCCTTCCCCCGTTACTATAGAGCCCCCAGGCAGAAGTGTTGATTGCATCTTCTCTGAAAGGTCCCAGGCAGTGAGCCCTCATAGTCAGGCTGAATTGTTGATGCTCCTGGTGATATCTCCAGAAGCCGTCTCGCCAATTCTTTCCTTTGTTCCTTTAGAGGTGGACCATTCTCCAAGAAAGAGTTGCCGTTCGTTTCCTGGAGATGCTCAGGCATCTCGGTGTAAGCATCTTCTAGCTGTTTTTGATGGACTCTGCAAACCCAAACACAGTACTTTGGCCTCGCCATGGCTTGGTGGTCCTCTTCACGTGACTGGAGCCAGCCTCCCTGCCTTTAGGCGCTCCAGCCTTCCCCCTGAGGAGGAGGAGCTTCACAGGCCCCTTCTTGGGGCTCGGGTTGGGGTTCTTCTTCTCCAGTGCTCTCTGCTGCCTGAGCCACCTCCTTCTCCATGTGGCTCTCACCATTGATGCTGCCCATTGTACCTGTCACCTCTCTCCGAAGTGCCTTGAGCAGCCACTCCCTCCCTCCTTCCATCTGCCCCACCCTCTTTGCTCTTACTCTCCTTTTCCCACCCATAGGCTGGGCCCATTCTTGCTCTTTCTCTGCCCTGGCAACTGTTCACTTTCCTTATCATCGTCCCTGCGGTTTGCTGCCTCTGTCTCAGTCACCCAAGCCCTTCTGTTAGCTTCCCACCTCCACATTCCTGCTTCCAGCTCCTCCCCTCTCAAGTAAACTCTGCCCTCCATAGCTCCTGGCTCCGGGGTCTTGCTCACCCGCTCACCGCTTCCTTCTTGTCTAGGATATTCTCCTCTCTGCTCTCCTCACTTTTCTGTCTCCCCTTCCTGCCCTGATCCACCGTCACTACCTTCACTGCTGTCCTCTGGTCAGGTTCCTCCTTGGGTTTTCCTCTTCTTCCCTAGTGGTAGCATCTTACTGTTGAGGCCTTCCCAGGGGCTTGCTGGTTGTCATCTGTCCTCCCACCCCACCCCCACTGTCTACCCCCACTGTCTTCCTAGTCCTTCCTTTTTCTTTCCTCCTTCTTACTCCTCACTTGTTCTGACAGAAACTCCCCTTTCTCCTCACTGGCCCCCTCTAAACCCATCTTTGCCCCAGGTCTCTTTGCTATTCTTTGCTGATGCTTTTGATTGTTTCATTCGTTTATTCTTTCTTTCTTTCTTTCTTTCTTTCTTTCCTTATTCCTTTGGGTTTTTAAGACAGGGTTTCTCTATGTAGCTCTGGCTGCCCTAGGACTCCCTTTATATATCAGAATGGCCCCAAACCCAGAAATTCACCTGCCTCTGTCAACCAAGAGCTGAGATTAAAAGCATGATCAACAACAGCAAGCTGTTTTTATTTTTTATTTATTTTTGGTTTTTCGAGACAGGGTTTCTCTGTATAGCCTCGGCTGTCCTGGGACTCACTCTGTAGACCAGGCTGGCCTCGAACTCAGAAATCTGCCTGCCTCTGCCTCCCGAGTGCTGGGATTAAAGGCGTGCACCACCACGCCAGGCTCGTTTTTATTTTTATTTATTTTATTTGATGAGAGTTTTGCTTCTATGTTTGCCTGTTCATCACATGTGTGCCTGGTACCCAAATGAAGCCAGATGAGAGCATCAGCTCCCCCTTGGGTAGAAATTACAGATGGTTGTAAGTGTCGATGGATGTCGTGTAGGTGCTCAGAACTGAACCTGGCTCTTTTGGAAGAGCAGCAAGTATTCTTAACTGCTGAGCCATCTCTCCAGCCCCTCAACTATGGGTCAGGAAATTACGCACATCTGGACCACAGTGGAGGAAGCTGATTCCCTGTCCTGCGAGCACTGATGAGCTCCACGGAACCTCATCCCAGCCATGTTTTGTCCTCAGCTTTCTCAGCCCCCACTGCCTGGCTGACCCTGGGCCACCATGCCCAAGTTCCCAGCAGCCTGTGCAGCCAGGCCTGGCTCTGTCAGTTCCTCTGGTGGAGAGCCTCTTGGTTTTCACCCACTGCTGCCTGCTCGTTTGCTCAGCTCCATCTGACTTCAAGCTTCCCTCTCCTGGCTCAAGGAATATCACAGAGCCTAAGCCCACTGCAGTGCAGGAGGGTAGGATGTGAGCCACTTCCTCTGACAGGCTGTGTGCCGGATGCTCCTTGGAGACCCTCTGCCCTGAGCTGTCCTCCTGGGTGCAGATGCATGTTCTAGGACAGCTTGGCCAGCGACACTGTATTTATTTTCTCTAGTTGTAGAGATAAGCTTCCAAAAACAGCACAAATGTATGCTCCAACGTGGAGGTCAGATGTATGAAGCAGGCCTTTGCTAAGCTTCGCTAAGTCTCCATTCATGGGAAATCCATTCCTCTGCCTTCTCCAAATTCAAAAGACCACTTCCATCTTTTGCTTTGTGGCCCCTTCGTCCTTCTTCAAAGCCAAAATCTTCAAATCTCTCACTCCAACCCCTGCTTCTGCTTCAAAGGACCCTGGTGACTACACTGAGCCCACCCAGTGTAAGACACCAAGGGTGCCTTTTTATCTTAAGGCTGTCTCATAGCAACCTTGATTTTAGCTGCAATCTCTGTCCCCTGCCACCTTTCATAGGATACTCACGGACTTCAGGAATTAGGACATAGACACCTGCAGGGCTGTTATTCTGCTTTAGACAGTGAAGGGTAGCATACCCTAGCACTGTGGAAAGAAGGGAAGAAGGAAGGAAGAAAGGAAGAGAGGAAGGGAGGGAGGGAGGGAGGGAGGAAGGAAGGAAGGAAGGAAGGAAGGAAGGAAGGAAGGAAGGAAGGAAGGAGAAAGGAAAAAAGAAGGAAGATAGGGAGGGAGGGAGGAAAGAAGGAAGGGAAAGAAAGGAGAGAATACATGAAGAAAAGAAGAAAGGGAGGAAGAGAGAAAAGAAGGAAGGAAGAGAGGAAAGAAGGAAGGGAGGAAAGAAGGAAGGAAAGAAGAAGGAAGGAAGGAAGAATATCCTGGGGAAAGGTAAGGTTCAAGGCTGCAGTGGAGGGAGTTGGTGCAATCTCCTGGGTTCCAGTGCATTAGCCAAAACTAGCATAGAATAGCTTTCTCTTCTCTAAACTTCAATATCATTTTATTTGGTTTGGTTTGGTTTGGTTTGGTTTGGTTTGGTTTGGTTTGGTTTGGTTTGGTTTGGTTGGTTTGGAAGGTAGCTCAGGCTGGTCTTGAACTTACAACCGTTTTCTCGCTTCAGCCTCTACACCATGGGACTTGATGGATATTGGTACAATGAAGACATGTCATAAAATCCCTCAAGGAGCTTAAATTTTTTTCAGCTACAACCCCTACCTCAACTCAGCTGCATCAAACTCTGTCCAAGGAAGAGCCAGGCACTGATACTTTGAAGACACTGGCAGGGATTATAGGCATAAGACACTGTGTTTAGCTCAATCTCTTCATTTGAAAAATAGAAGATAGTGTAATATGTCTATACACTGGAATACTATTCAGCTACAAAAAAATAGTGGACTGGGAAATATCACATCAGTGTGGGCAAACTCAAAGTTATTATATTGAGTGAAACCAGACCAGGAAAATGCACTTGCTGCAGGATTCTGTTTCTATATACTTCTAGAAGTGCAAACCTGTGTATAGTCATAGACAGTAAGTCAGGGGTTCCACGTGGCCAGAGGGAGGGCTTCCAAAGGGCACAGAGAAGCTTCGGAGGGTGATGGAGATGCTGTGCTATGATTTTGAGCTTGTGGATATATAAATTCATCTGTGCCAGGGTGCGGTCCCTTTTATGTGAGTATTTGTGGCATGCTTATCCACAAGTGGACATCTATACACATTCCGTTTCTCTAAGGTTCAGGGCACATCATGGTAGACGAGGGCAGAAAGACTGTAAGAACCAGAGACTGGCTGGGCAGAAGTGAAACATGCCTTTAAACCCAGCACTTGGGAGGCAAAGGTAGGTAGGTGGGTCTCTGAGTTCAAGGCCAGCCTGGTCTGCAGAAAGTGTTTCAGGACAGCCAGAGCTACACAGAGAAACTCTGTCTCGAAAAACAAAACAAAAAGGTAAACAACCAAATAATTAAATGCAAACACACTTACAAACATAAGAGGACTGGGAACCAACGTGTTCTAGACAGGTTAGGATCATGTTCATGAACTTACAGTGGCTGTACCGCCTGCATAGGATCAAGTCAGTCAATAGCTCCGTATAGAAGAGGAATGTTCACCCTAAGAAGCTATTGACAGCTGGCAGCTGCTGGGAAGGGACAATCAGTTTTCTTTAAGGGTGTGGTCCTTGGTATGTTGACCTCACTCCAGTGTAGCATGACCCCCATACCCATGACTATACGGGCAGCATAAATTGGACTTAGGCTGCAAATAGATAGATAGATAGATAGATAGATAGATAGATAGATAGATAGATAGATGATAGATAGATAGATAGATAGATAGATAGATAGATAGATAGATAGATAGATAAGAAGTTGTGAGGGGGCTGGGGGTGAATCTGAGGCATTAAAGGAGGAGCCAGGGTTAATATGATCAAAATATATTAAATACATGCATGAAATTCTCAATTAATAAAACCATTATATTAAAATAATCTACATCCTTGACATAGCACAGCTCATTGTGTGTCCTGGAAGTGTGTGCTGATCCCAATAAACTGAACAGTGTCTTAATAAAACTGTTACAATCTGAGCTGATTACAGTTTCTTCCTCATTGGGTGAGGGCATAACTGGAAAACTTCACAACAATGTCTGGCACATAGTCACTGAAGAGGCATCAGACAGAGCCAGGTGCGATGTCACAGGCCTATAATCCCAGCACTCAGGGGACTGAGACAGGAGGATTGTGAGGAGTTCAAAGGCTGCCAAGGTTACAGGGCGAGCCCTTCTCTCAAAAAAAAAAAAAAAAAAAAAAAAAGAAAGAAAGAAAAGAAAAGAAAAGAAAAAAAGAAAAAGAAAAGGAAAAGAGGGAGCAGAAAAGCTGGAGGAGGAAATTGCGGGGGAGGAAATCTGGGACAGTGTTCTTAGTGATGCTGTCCCTGGATTGGAGAACCCTGGTCCCTCCCTGGCTTATACTGCAGTCCTTAAGCAAAGGTCTTCAAAGCATAGGACACATACACACACACACACACACACACACACACACACACACACACACACACACACGGTCTGAGGTAGTTGTTCTAGAGTAGGGGTGTAGCTGGCAGATTTTAAAGCTCTTGAGTGATTGAATGGATTTGACTAAGCCAGGACTCTTCCTCACCATGTCAATGGCTGTCAAGTCCCTAATGTGGAAACTATGCTAGTGTATTACAAAGAGCTCTGTCACCCAGGCCAGAGCTCATCTGTTCATTCTCATGTATAATCCACTTCATCATGCATGCAGACCTGACCAGATGCTGGGACCCAGGACAGATCTAGGTTTCTGCCTTCTAGAAGCTAATCTGTGAGGGAAGAGATGGGTGAACAACCAGACCTACTGTAAGGCAAGTCCAGGAGAGGCCCACACCCAAGAAGCTCCCAGCTCAGGAGGAATCAGGAGACATGTCACAGGAGGTGGAAACATTGTTCCAGGTTCTTAATGAGGAACGTATAGGTGTTTGCCGTGTAAGGAAAGGCAAAGCTATATAACAAATCATTCCAAACTTGCATCTTAGGGGAATATTTCACTGTGCTCATAGAGTCTGCAGGTCAGGAATATGATGGGCAGGATGGAAGCAGCCGGTCTCTCTCCTGGTGTTTGTGTTTCTGCTGGAGTCTCATTTCATGGACCAGTGTAATTGGGAGACTCACCTACCAGTGAGAGTGGATTGTCTGATGGAGTGGTGGGCTTCCTCGCATCATGGTAGCTTTGGTAAAGTAGGAGTGAATGAGACCATGCAATTTCCCATAGCATCACGTTGAATGAGGTGGTCTGAAGCCTGCCCTTCTATAATGCCTGCAATGGATAATTGAAATATGCATATTGTCAACCGGACGAGACCTAGAAGTCACCTATGAAACAGAACTCTGGTCATGTCTGTAAGGGAGTTTCTAGATTTGGTTAACTGAAGTGGAAAATGTACCTTAAATGGTGGTGGGACCATCCTATGGACCAAAGTCCTGGATTGAATAAAAAAGGTATACTGAACACCAGCATTCGTCAATCTGCTACCTGACCTGAAATGTGAGTGGCCACCTCACACTCCTGCTACCTCCCCTTTACTACCACGGTGGACTGTACCCTCAAACGGTGGGCCAAAACAAGTCCCTCCTTCCTAAAGTTGCTTTAGTCAGGTATATTGCCATAGCAACAAGGCAAGTTGTAGAGCATCCTCTTGGCTGAAGAGGCCAGAAGCAGGCCCACTGAGTTGGATGCACCAGGGATCTTGGTGGGAGTGCTGGTGTATTCAGGGATCAATAGTAATTGTGATGATATCAGATATGTACTGGGCACTCCTATGTGCCAGATGCCATGCTAAGCTCTCCTGTGTATTAACCGATTCACTGAGTCTCTTAGTGCAATCAGGGTCTGGACTGGCTGTTTCCAGATTCTCAACATCTTGTTCAAGAAAGAAATAAAAGTGCACACGGGTTGCAAAGCACCTCCAAGACTTTATTCAAACTAAAGCAATTAGAACAGATCAGATCGTCAGGGATGACACAGGGTACTCAGCAGCCCTGATGATTGTTTGGGGCTTCCTCTTATGGGGCTCAATGGAAGGAGAAGTTTGGTTGCTAGGGGGCATAGTTTGGGTAGTATTTTTCTTTGATTGACAGATCTGTAACCATTTACCTACTGTAGTGTCACTTCCCATAATGCATCTGGTTTTAGTCATATGCATGCTTATTTGCATATAGGCATAAAATGGTAAATAGAAAGCTCTCCTGACAAGTTCACTTAGGAACATAGTTTACACCTTGAAACAGTCTAGCCAGATTGGCCCTCCTTTCTTCATAGTAAAGACATCAAGAATATTTGAATAAAATGTGTCCACCTTGGATGTTTGCTGGGGAAAGGCAACATTTATTCCATTGTTCCAAGTAGAGTGTACAGATTGATGCAGGTAGGGGGCCACAGGTCACTAACCATTGCTAGGTACAGTTTAGAGAGGGGTGTATGTGCAGATAAGGTATGTGTCAAGTGTCAAGTGCACCATTAAAAGAGGGGTCTGTAATGGCCCAAGCTAAGTCAAGTTAGGCTGCTAAGCTATTGCCTCTGCTATCCACTTCAAATCCTAATCATCGCAAGGAATGGAGGGGACTTGTAAAAAGCTGGGGAGCTGGCAAATAGGAGAAATGAGGTCTGAATCCACCTAGCCTGGCTTCCCAACCCTGGCACCCACAGCTGCTCCTCAAGAGCCTTTTCAGGGGAGGCAAGTGTAGCTAGCCATGTGGAGAGGGCAGAGGCAAGAACCTGGAGGCCTTGAGCACAAAGGGAAGAGTCCGGAGCTCCTGCCAAGTATGGTAGGGATTTGTGGAGAGGTCTCTAGCTAGAAAGTAGCATAGTCAAACTGCCTCAGAGGATCCTGCCAAAGACAGAACAGAATTTACTGAAGGAGATAACACTTCCTTCAAGCTAGGCAAGGGCTGGGGAGCCCTGCTGCTCAGAGGAAAGGCAGGGAGTAATATCTGTCATTACAAAGCTCTTCACCCATGAAATATTTTGATTTTGAAGAAAGTTTCTGCAATATATATAAAATTTAAAAGCTTTAGGTAGTATGTCATAGTAACAAGTCAAATTTAAATATAAAGTACAATATGTAAACATGTATAGATTATGCATCTTACAATGGGATAATAGAATTATAGCATAAATATATGAATGATGTATAGTACTTAATACTATAAACATATAATATAAATATAAGTTGTATATTGCTGGCGCTCTGCCACTGGACTGATAGCCTAGTCCCATGGGTAGAGACAATGTTAGGGATGAGGCCCTGGATTCCAAGCTTGATGTTAGATTAGATGAGATTGAAGACCTGAACCTGCCACTGGGGAAGAGGATGGTACCCACATGGGGGCTGTGGACAAGGGAGTCACACTGCAGGAGGCCCAGGTGCACTGAGGCTAAAGCTTTGCGAGTAGGAAAATAAAGACTGGCTCTTGTGGTGGTTTGAAAGGAATGACCCCCATAAACACATCTTTGAATGTTGATCCATAGAAAATGTTTGGCACACTATTAGGAGGTGTGGCTTTGTTGGAGTAGGTGTGGCCTTGTTGGAGGAAGCGTGTCACTGTGGGGGTGGGCTTTGAAGTCTCCATATGCTCAAGCTACACCAAGTGTGACACACAGTCCCCTTTTGCACATCAAGATGTAGAACTTTCAGCTCCTTCTCCAGCACCATGTCTGTCTGGGTACAGCCATGCTTCCCACCATGATGTTAATAAACTGAACCTCTGAAACTGTAAGCCAGCCCCAATTAAGTGTTTTCTTTTTTTGTTTGTTTGTTTGTTTGTTTGTTTTTTGGGGTTTTGTTTGTTTGTTTGTTTTTGTTTTTCAAGACAGGGTTTCTCTGTAAAGCTCTGGCTGTCCTGGAACTCACTTTGTAGACCAGGCTGGCCTCGAACTCAGAAATCCGCCTGCCTCTGCCTCCCAAGTGCTGGGATTAAAGGCATACGCCACCACGCCTAGCAAGTGTTTTCTTTTTAAAAGTTGCCTTGGTCATGGTGTCATTACAACTCTCTAAGACAACTCTCCAGGAGGAATGAAGGTGGTTCCCTCATGCAGTCCTTCCTCAGTATCCAAGAGGATCAGGCCCCATCTGCCCACAGATACCAGATCCCCAGACACTCAAGCCCCTTCACCAAATTGTGTGTGTACCTATAAGATAAGTAAGTCCCCACTTAGTATAACATGTCTAGAAATGTCTTATACACACCTAGAATATTCACAATATCCAATGTAATATAAATGCTGCAAACTACACATTGTACTATACATTATCATGATACTTTAATATCACTGTGGTAAGAATACCAGGAAGAAAATGACTAAGGAAGGTAAGGGTTATCTTGGCTGCCAGTTTCAACCCATCATGGGGGACAGAGGGGTTGGCTAAGTGGCTCAGTCCAGAGCAGCAGGAGCATAGTGGTAGACCAGGCTATAGGACCTGTGACCCAAATTAGGAACTGGGCTATAACTTCAAAGACCCTTCCTTACTGACCCACTTCTACCTACTAGAGCGAAACCCCTAAAGGGTCCACAACTTCCCAAAACAGCACCAACATCCAGAGAACAAGCATTCAAAATACAAGCCTATGGAGAATTGATGTTGTAAATTCATACCATAAAGTTATCTGCATCATACATTATTGTTGTATTATTTTTTTCATTAGTAATATTTTATTTATTTATTTATTTATTTATTTATTTATTTATTTATTTATTTACTTATAGATAAGTACTCACTATATAGCCCTTGGTTGGCCTGGAAATCACTATGTAGACTAAGCTGGCCTCAAACACCTGCCTCTGCCTCCAGAGTGCTGGGATTAAAGGTGTGCACTACCACACCCAGCCTTATGCTTAATGTTTGTTTGTTTGTTTGTTTGTTGAGAAAGGGGTTCTCTGTGTAGCCTTAGCTGTCCTGAAACTCACTCTTTAGACCAGGCTGGCCTCAAACTCTTCCCAAGTACTGGGATTATTTTTATATTTTTAAAATATTTTCGATTATGGTGCTTAAATCTGTGGGTGGAAACTACAACTACAGAGGGCTGACTGTCTGTCCTTCTGTGGACCAGGAAGAGTACCATCTCTCTCTAGATCAAGATTGTTAATGGCCTTTCTCCAGACTTGGGACACCATGGCCCAGTGCTGGTGGGAGGGGCTCCTTGACCTTATTCTGCCTGGAGAAGGTTCCTTTCAAGAGCTCTCTTGATTTCTTCTTCTCTTTCCATGCTACCTTGGAAAATGGAATACACAGAAGCCCACCTCTACACACACACTCAACAGAAACACTCACCAAACCCACACTTGCAGGCTGGGGCCTCCTCTTAGGACAAACTCTCTTCCTGAGTGGTTTCAACAATGGTGACTTCAAGAGGAGGCAAGACTCCTTAAAACCCCCACATAGCATCCATGTGGGACCAAGTCTGCTTCCCTGGGTTCTCAAAGCCCAATTTAATCCAAGCTTATTAACACATAACATTTTAATTTGCCTTTCAATATGTTCCACACTGTATAAGCGTAACAAATTTAATAATATCAGAAGTAAGGATTTCATATGTTAATTACAATGTTCTATTTCTTTGAGAAGCTCAAGCCAGTTGAAGTAACCCCTGTGGGAAAGAGACTGGTGGAAAGAGAATTTCTGGTGTCCCCACACACCCCGACACCTCCAAAATGCTGTTTTGAAAGCAATTGAGAGGGGGGAAAATAGGTTTCTCAGGTGTAGAAAATGAACTGAAGTCTAATGCTCTCTGGTATCTTCCTTTGGGGTACTTGATCAGAGGCTAAGACCCAGGTCCCATGCTAAGTTATCTACTTGATTCCAGCATAAACCTGGAAGAAAAGGGAGGAAGATGCCAGAAGACAGGCAGGGAAGGCAGCCTGTTAAAGCTGTGCCATGGAGGTTGTCACTAAGGGTTGCTGGGGCGCTTGGGAGCCAAGGAAGAGCATGCCCACTTCCTAGGTGCCACCCCAGAAAGGAGGAATTTGGATGTTTACCTCCATCCTTTACAATCACCCACCTCAAGCTGTTTCAAGAGCATGCCCAATGTGCCATGTGGGTGGCAATATGGACCCAATGCCCTCAGGAAGCCCATACTTAGGCCAAGGAAGAGAAGCTGCCAGCTAGAAGTCAAATAGTGTGTCATGCTAAGTTCAGCTGAGGAATAGGAAAACACAGGGCGGTGCAGTGGCCCAGATTTAAGTAAAGACCCAAAGCACAGGCAGTTCCCTAGCATAAGGCTGGATGAACCGCTGCTCCATTGACCCGGCTTTTCCTGATGGAGACCCTGAGCCTTTGCCAAAGCCGTCCAGCAATGATCCAAGTCCTTATAGTGTAGCAGCCCTGGTTAGGTCTGGACACTCGGCTATAGACAAGGCTCAGGTTTGGTTTTATTTTGTTTTGTTTTGTTTTGTTTTTCCTCCAGACAGGGTTTCTCTGTGTAGCCCTGGCTGTCCTGGAACTCACTCTGTTCACCAGGCTGGCCTCAAATTCAGAGATCTGCCTGCCTCTGCCTCCCAAATACTGGGGTTAAAGGCCTGTGCCACCATCAGCTGGCTCAAGGCTCAGTTTATCTGTACTTGTGTATAGCATGCTGGCTCAGTGTCCCCAAAGATGGCACAGGAACCAGTATTGGTCATCTCCATGGTCCCAGACACACTTTTATTTTTCCTGTTTTATTTTGTTATTTATATGGTTTCTTTTTTAAATGAGTTGTTTTTTAAGATTTGGGGGTTTTTTTGTTTTGTTTTATTTTTAATTTTCAAGACAAGGTTTTCCTGCATAGCTCTGGCTGTCATGAAACTATGTCTAGACCAGGTTGGCCTTGAACTTGGAAATCTACCTGCTGCTGCCTCTCAAGTGCTGGGATTAAAGGTGTGTGCCATGTCTACCTTGTACTTATATGATATAGTTATCTCAAATTTTCATTTATTTCTGTGTGAGTGTGTGTATGTGTGGTTGTGTGTGTGTATGTGTGTGTATTTCTGTGTGTGAGTATATGTGTGTATGTGAGTATGTGTATGTGAGTGTGTGTGTGTGTGTGTGTGTGTGTGTGTGTGTGTGTGTGTGTGTGTGTGTGTAAAATATATATACATCTGTGGGTGGGGCTGGAGAGATAGCCCATCAGTTAAAAGCCCTTGCTGTTCTTGCAGAGGACCCGAGTTTGGTTGTGAGTGCCAATGCTGAGTGGTTCATAAGCATCTGTAACCCCAGCTTCAGGGTGATTCAAGGCCTCTGACCTCTGAAGGCACCTGCACTCTTGTGTGCATACTTATACACAGGCACAGATAGGCCGCATAACTAAAAATAACAAGAAGGCACATTTTTTTACATGGATGAGGATATATCCTGGGCCTGGTGTGCATTCCTGTAATGCCAACATTTGGAAAGTGAGGGAGGACAAGAAGATCTAATCCTCAGCTATGTAGTGAGTTTAAGGCTAGCCTGGGCTACATAAGACAAAAGGTTTATTTTTAAATGTTAGGACTGGAGGAGTAGCTCAGTGGCCTTGGCTTGCACAGCATAAGGCCCTGGTATCTACCCTAGCACCCAAAGATCAATACACAGTAATATGTTTAATGTCATGTTCAGTTTAGCACAATGAAAGCATAAGCAAATGAAAATATTGATTTACATAAAAAATGCCAAACGAGTAATTATACACCTGTGTGTGACACATGCCTATGACAAAGGGTGTCGGAGAAACTGTCAGACAAGGGTAGTGAAAAGTGACAGGTGGTTGGCAAGCTGTTAGGGAGGCTTGGAAGCAGGTTCAGGCGACTGCCTAGAGGAGGAGGTAGAAGGCCCCCACACTCAGGCAGCGAAAGGCATGGATGGCCTGGGAGCACTAACACAGACTGGGGTGCCAGCTTGTAGCAGAGGAACAACTTTGGGGAGCACAAAGGCCTCACCACGTCCCAGATGACTCATACAGACCAAGTAGAATTCAGGGGCCAGAGAAAGTCCATGGAAAATCAAGTCCTGGGAGCCGGAAGCCATTAGATGGGGCACACTTTGGTAGTGTGGGCCAAGGGGCCAAAGGCAGGCGGTGTCGGTGACAGCAGCAGAAGTTCAACTCCGTGGATATCCTAGGCCATCTCTTCCTCATGTGGAGGGCAGAAAAAGAAGGGGGCAACACACCTCCGCCTGTCCCTCCACCCCTCACTGGCTTCAGTCCGCAACATGGCCACCTTTCTGCATGGGGACATTCTAGTCTCTAGGGTGTGCAGTGTTCCTCCATGAGACCCCTCCCTCCACACAAACCCAACCCATGCCTGGTCCCTCCTCACAGCAATATGCTGCATGCATAGGTTCCATGGGAGACACTGTGGCTGCAGGAGACATCCCCGACATGATATAATGGCTGCCTCACCCTGCCCTGCCTTCTTATGGCTGTCACAGGACTCCTTACCTGCCTGCTGGTTCCTCATGACATACAGCGCACAAGGTAAGACTCCAACCATTCCTGCTCATCACTGAACACCGCTGTCTCAGAAAGCTCGTGGGAGACACCCTCAGAGGCACGGATGGTGCCTGCTCTGAAACACACACACTTTAAGGCCTGTCACTATCTATGAGGTGGGATGTCTTTCTCCCTCCTTCCTCCTTTCTTTTGCCCCTCCCCCATTTTTCTGTTGCCTTTGGGCTCCTGGACTTAAAGATCCTCTTTCCTTCCCTTCCTGAGCAGCTGGGGTTTCAGCTGAGGGCTGCTCCTTAACTTTC